>NC_080378.1:18164755-18464755 GCF_014773155.1 Arachis stenosperma
TCGGTTACCCGGTCCGGCCTAACTGACCAGTTCTTGGCCGATTCGACAGTTTTTGGCAGTTTTTCTTGAGAGCGGTTATAAGGGAAGGATCGGACCGCTTGCATTGCCGGTTCCCGGTTGAACTGTTCGACAGGCCGGTCCGGTCCAATTTTCAGAACCTTGGTGTGTCACCATACGACTGCTGCCACCAGCAGGGATGATGCCAGTGGCACGCATCTGAGCCTACTAAACCTCCATCTGAGCCTCCATCCGTTTAAGCCGCTCCAGCTGATCCTTTCATTCTAGCCTGAGGTCTTTTGAAAGCTATCCTGATGATTGTTCAGCTCTTGAGCCTACTGGTGATTGCTAAGTTGGTGTCCTCCCCACTTTGCTAAGATAGTTGAGTCGCGGCCTCTATCTTTGCTTGTAGTACTCCTGTGTAACACATGTTATTGTGATTAGTACGATAGTTATACATTAATCTCTAAATTTTATATCAGAATATCAGATGTATATTTACTCACATAATCCTGAGACTGCTGATAAGCAAATCTCACTTTGTTCTCCTTCAACGTATGGGTGTACTTGAACGTCTCCGCCAATCACCTTGCGATCCAATGACTTCGACTATGCAGGTTGCATTGAACAATATGATTAGCCTAATAATGATATGGAAAAGAATATAACTAAGTTAATAACAATTAAAAATTATATACTAGTCTAGCCTTAGTCTTCATGAAGGTTGCTGAGCCGTTAGTATACTTGGATGACTTGACCGATGCCCTATTAGTTCTGTTGGTGAGATGTCATTGCCTGAACCCATCATCGGTCTCCCAGTGAACTAACAGAGCCTTCTTTATTTCCGGTCAGAGCCAGGTCATCAGGTGGTCCCGCCCCTCACGAACATCTTCCAACATCTGTTGTAGGCGCCGACTCATTTGATGGTGATATATCTTCCTAATGAAGGCATCGTGCTCAGCGGCCCATATAAAGTGCAGCTGCACAAAGAAACTTTAAAATTTGTTAATCAAAATAGAAGATATAAACTAGGTAAAAATATTTAAAACAAAAAAATTAACGCCCAATTCTGAAACCATCGCTCTCTAGTATTAGAGCGGATCTTTTTGTACCTGGGCCAAGGATGGTCGTACATCAGCTTGATGACATTGGTCATCTCCTGAGTACATGCGTTGTCGGTGCAAACCTGTCAACAATTCACAATAAACCAATATGGCAATATAAATTAAACTCAAAAGCAAATAACCATAACAATATATAGAGACTTTCATAGAAATTTCGGCAAAGTTTCATTTATAACTGGAATGCGCCACAAACTCTATCCATCAACAATTAACTTAAATAGCACCAAACATCACAATCAATGAATAACATGCCATATGGTTGAATCAACGTCCATAAATCCATTAAATTCACTAACTAGAATTGTAAGATCCCTAAATTTTTAAAAGTTATTAATAAATTATGATGTATTATATTTATTTAAGACTACAATTTAGATATTTTTATATAAAATTAGTAAACTCTTAGTTATTATTTAGAATTTTTATAATTGAAAAATAATGAGTAATTTATATGCCTTAATTTTAATATATAGATTTTTAACCTTATTTTATAAATGAAAGAGAATTATCTAATTACCATCAATTTTCGTTAAATTGGTATTTATTCGAAAACAACTCTCAAGTTGATAATAAAATGGTATTAAAGACAATAAATTTATATTGAATTATTACTTAACCCTATTATCTTAAATATTTTTATTTTATACAAATCCTAATTTTTTATACACACCCTAGCATTAATTTTTTTTTCCCTTTTCTACCAGCCGCCATTACCCTTTCCTTTTCTCCTATTCTAAAAACGCAAACAGAACAAAAAAAAAGAAATCAAAAGGAAGAAAGGAAAATAAGGAAAGAAAGGGAAGAGAGAAAGGGGGGAAGCTGATCGGAGAAGAGGGGAGAGAGAGTGAGATCCGAGAGAGAGAGAGAGAGCTGAACGGAAGAGAGAGAGAGATCCAGAGGAGGCACCGCTGGGCCAGAGCAGAGCCGCCACTGGGAGGGTCCTCGCCGCTGCCGCCATAGTCACGCAGCCGCTGTCTGGTCATCATCATTGTTGCGCTCGCAAGAATTGAGGCAGAGAGCAGCGTCGAGAGGAAGCCCGTCAACCCCATTGCCGCTGTCGTTCTCGCAAGTATGGAGGAAGCCCGTTGCTGCCAGCTTCGTCGGATCTCTGTCAACGAACCCGTCCTTGCCGCCGCCATTGGAGTCGCGAACAGAGGAGGAGAAGGGCGCGAAAGGGAGCGTCGCAGTGTTGCCATGGTCATCAAGTGGCTGGGCTTGCCATCGTCGCGTTTGGGTGGCTGTTGTGCCGCCGTTCGTTGCTGCCTTATCGCCAATGAAGCTTCGCGTTGCCATTCTGACTGCCGGTAACCACCGGTGGAACCCCATCTTCTCGGTAAGCGTTTCATTCTGGAATCTTTGAAAATCGGAATTCTGTTATGAGTTATTGAAGGTTCTGAAACGTTTGTAATGTAGGGTCAAAGTCTGAGTCTTGCATGCTGAATTCAATGGTTGTTGCCTGCAACATCAAGCTGCTGCATCATCACTGGAGCTGTTGCTGCTCCGTGTTCTCGGTTAATCGTAAGTCCGGTAAGCTGTCCCTTGTTCCGAACTCTGTTAGTCACCATTCTGTTTTATGTTACTAAGATTCCTGCGACATGAATGCCTTAGGATCGAGTTCCGGTTATTGTATGTTACAATTCAAGCTGTTTCGGTTGTTGCGAAAGTGGATAAAGCTGAGGTTACGGTTGCTGTTGCTGGCCGAGAAAAAAGGGGTTTTTGACGCGTTTTGGTTTTGCGAGTTTGACTTTGAGGTAGGGGCATTTTATTAAAACTCATTTTAGTTCTTAAGGGTTGTTATAAATTGATATTTAGGCGAGTAAATATTTTTGGTGATTATGGAGTCTTATGAGTTGAACTGAATGCCTTGAATGAATATGATTGCTTACTTGCCTGTGGCTAGTTTAGAATATTGAGTTGATTATTGAAGTAGTGAATGAAAGATTAATTTGGAAATCTAATTCGAATGTTTACTAAGTATGATTTGAGAATTGAAAAGTGATTTGATGTTAGATTTAGTTTGACTTCAGAAAATGATTTGAGATTTGTGAATAACTTCGGTTTGAAAATGTTGGAAAGTGTTGAGAAAATGTTAGTGACTTTGTTGGAAAAATTGGAATTTAGAAAGGGTTATAATATTGGAAATGAGCTTGATTTATAGAAAAATGAATTTAAATTAAAAATGGTTTGAGATATTGAAATTGTTCTGATTTGAATTGAGTTGAAAGGAGTTTGAGAAATGGTTTTGTTGGAACCCGGAAAGGGTGGCAGTGTCCGAGTTTTAGAGGAGATGTTGCCGAAATTTTATAAAATTAGAAGTTTTATTTGGAGTATTTAATTAAAAAGATTTTTCTTAAACATTATATGTTTTAAGATTGATTTATTTATCATTGAATGGATTATGGTTTGAATGGGATTTGTTAATGGATGGAATGGAAAGCAGGATGATGGAATTTTCTTTGAAATATGATTTTGAATGAAGTTGGAAATTGGAAATGAGATATGGATTGATGAATGATAATGATGTTGAGAATGACTTAGACATTGATGAATGTTGAATGGATTATTTATGTGGCTTATGAAATTGAATTATCTGAGATATTAGATTCCCTGGATTAAGTGCCGTGGCTTGCCAGCACGTGTACCAGGTTGAAAACTCGATACTCTGTTGACCCTACGACGTAAGTGTGACCGGACACTATATAAATTCTCAGGAATGTTACCCCCATTGAGAATATGATTATTTGAGAAAAGCTATGCATAGACTCTTGGGGATGCACGTCGGGGTACAGTCT
Organism: Arachis stenosperma; assembly: GCF_014773155.1. Classification (NCBI taxonomy): domain Eukaryota; kingdom Viridiplantae; phylum Streptophyta; class Magnoliopsida; order Fabales; family Fabaceae; genus Arachis; species Arachis stenosperma. Next base: position 18,168,669 of record NC_080378.1, read on the forward strand.
AAGGACAATTCAGACTTGTCGGGTTGGCTGGATAACCGACAGATGAGCCTCATCAGCCATAGGACAGGCATGCATCATATGCATTTGTATGCTTTGCTTGGGTTTGATCTTGTTTTGGTTTGCCTAATTGCTAAACTGTTCTTAACTGCTACTTGAACTATTGTTGTAACTGCTACCTAAACCTGTGTTTTCCTTGTCTGTCTTGCTTGTGTTTGTCCTGGCATGCTACATTTCAGAATGAACTTTGGTACTGAATGATTGTGTTGTTTGATTGCGTGGTTGGGTTTCTGAATGGGTTTTTCTTATAAGAAAGGAAATGTTTGGATTTCTGAAAGATTAAACATCATTTCTTTGAAAAAGGTTTTGAACAATTATCTATTGGTTTTTTAAAAGATTCATAAGGCAATGATAATCACTGAGCTTAAAAACAGTTTTCTTATTAAATATCTTCTTATGACAACTTTGAAACTCCGTGGTGAGACCATGTGGTTAGGTTCTCACCCCTACAGCTTTATCTTTTCAAGAACCGGACGAAGCATTATGAAGAGTTATGCTGGGTTTGATTTATACGTTGTATTAATTAGATTATTTTTTTTCCCTCGCCTTTGTTATCAAGTTTTGTAAGAGGGATAGGAGTTGTATGTTTTCTATGTGTATTATATTATGAGATATTATGTAAGGAGTATAGTCTATGAATCTATGCCTGCTTGTGCTTTTCTTAAGATGAAGTATTTATTTCCGGTTTTCAAAGAAATCAGCGATACGATTTCGAGTCACAGGCTCCTATTTTAATATTTAGTATATAAAGTAGTCGTAATACTTCTTGCTATCAGAGTAGCGCAGCCGGAAGCGTGACATTCTGGTAGTGAGGGTGTTACAAGAATCATTAATCAAGCATTTTCAGCAATTCAATAATGAAACATGAAACACTTTCAGCCATTCAAACCTACAATCCTAAATCCACTAAACTAGAATCAATAATCAGAAACTTTATTAATTCAATAATTAGGAAACATGACACACTTTTAGTCATTCAAATGATAAATAGAAATTAACAGAAATTAAGAACAACAAATGATAAACCACAATTTTATGGTTTATCTTGTGTTGAATTGAGTGGGTTTCATCAACTTTTCCTACATTTATTCATGGAATTAGCATGATTTTATGAATTCCTCCTAAATTGTTCCTAAAAGTAAAAGCATGCTTTTTAGGCCATTAAATTGCTAAATTTTATTCACTTTAATTCCATTTGATGCCTTAATGTGTTTGTTGAGTGATTTTAGGCGTACAAGGCAAGTATGGATTGAAGAAGTAAGAAAAAAACATGCAAAAATGGAGAATTCATGAAGAAATAGAGTTTGGAGCTCTTCAGGGTTGTGCATACGCACGGTTGTGCATGTTTACGCACGTTTTGAAGTTCGCGTAACCATACGTACGCATGGTCAGTCGTGCGTACGCACGACTGCAAGCACGTGAGTTCATTAATGCAACACATGGGTTGCGATTTCAGGGCTTTCTAAGCTCAATCCAACTCATTTCTGAAGCTATTTGAAGCCAAATTCAAGAAGGATGAAGGGGAGCAATTAGAGTAGTTTAGAAACATATTTTAGGGTAATTTTCTAGAGAGAGAAGCTCCCTCTTCTCTCTAGAATTTAGGATTTTTAGTCTAGATTCCTCTTAGATTTAGGTTTTGATACTTGTTTTAATTTAGTTTCCTTTACTTTTCCTTGTTCCATTGCCTTAATTCTCTTAGTTTTTCTTGTTAATTTCTTATTTGTACCACTTTTTAGTTGATGAATACTCTTGTTAATTTTAATTTTTTTTAATGCAATTTGATGTTTTATGTTTCTTTGATATTGCCTTAGTTATTGTTATTATTTTCTTGCAATTGGTAGTTATAGTCAGGCACGGACTCAGTAAGAATAATAAGGGGTCACTTGCCCCCACTGGGTTTTTATTTTTTTCTTTTTTAAAAAAATAGTTATTTATAATATATTTTTATTTTAAATTTTAAATGACTCCATTACAAATAAATTAAATTCAACTGGCTAAAATTTTAATTTTAGTTTTTTATTTTTTTATTATTTTGATTATTATTAACTTAATTAAATTTAATTTTATGCCATCACTCCTTTATTCTCTTAAACCCTCTTCTTATTTTTATATTTTCAACCTTATTTTTTATTCCTTATCTAGTAGTCAACCAGTCATCTTCTCTTCATCGAAAGATAAATTTCAAATTCTTTATATTTTTTTATATAGCTCTCTATAATTCTATGTATCTTCCAATTTTATTGTTTTTCTTTTTGATTTTTTCAATTGTAAATTTTAATTCAAACAATTATAGTTTAAGTATTAATCTAATATTTTATTCTTTCATGATTTTATATATTTTATTTTATTCTCAATTTATTCATCCTTATTACTTTTTTTATCTTTTGTTCTATTATATGTACTTATATTGTATATAAAATTTTAAAATGAATTGATTAATTTACTAATTTAAAATATATTTTTTACTTTTAGAAATAGTAATGACAAAATATTTTAATTACAATACATAATTAAATAGATGAATAAAATCTTTTATCTATATTATATCAAAATTAAATTAAAAAATATAATAAATTAATTATTTAAAAAAATTAAAAAGATTGTAAATTAAGTTTTTATTATTTATATAAATATACTTTTTATATACAGATTTAATTTTTTAGTATTTATATAATTCTAGTTTCAAATTATAAATACTAGTATATTATTAACCGCTAATGTGTTAATTGATTCAGTCTTTTATATTAAATGTGTATTTAAAAAATTAGTTAGAACATTAAGTTATCTATAATTTAATTAAAATATTTTAAGTTTAAGTTTTAAAAATAAAAAAAATATTTTTTTATAAATTATATATATAAATATATTTAAAAATAAAAGTGTTTACTATATTTTTTAATTTTTATATCTTTATATAATTAATAATGTACAACAAAATTTATTTTAATGTATACATTTTTGCCCCCACTTCTAAAATTTTATGGGTCCGTCACTGGTTATAGTTTTATTAATTCATGCAATTTACTATACTTTTTCTTTTATGCACACTAAGTATTTGATAAAATGTCTTTTTAGTTTTAGAATAGACTTTTGCATTCTTGGTTTGGAAAGAGAAGTGAGGTAATCTTGAGTCATTAATATCCAACTTGGATTGGTAATCTAGAGTTGTTAGTTAATCTTGTTTCCATTTATGCTACTGATGCGTGAGCATCTTTCTTTATTTTCTTACTATTTTAGATATGAATTTATTGAGTTTTATTGAGATTTTAATGTTTGAAGCTTGTTTGGATGCTACTTTGAGTCGCTCTATTGTTTTAATTATTTCAAGTGAAGTTTGGATTGGTTTGGCAGAGTTTGTGTGCAAGAAAAGAGAAGAATTTTGAATCTGCTGAGCTGGCGCGTGTCTCGTAACGTGTGCAATCATTCTATGAAGGCAGCACTAAACGCCGAACCTGGTGTTTAGCACCAGGACAACCGAAACTTCACCATTGATTCTGTTCGAGCAGTGCTAAACGCGGACCTAGGCGTTTAGCGCCAGGTGCTTCGTGACTCACTGCCTCGTGGGGCACTAAACGCCAGCCCTGGCATTTAGCGTCAAGAAGACAAAACCGAATACCAACCTTACTGCCACTTGGGGTGCTAAACGCCGATTCTGGTGTTTAGCGCCAATAGCGCGGATCCACTTTTATGACAAGGCTTCATTAGTTAGGTTTGGGTTATTTTTTATTATATTTTATTTTGTTTTGGTTAATTCTATTCCTAAATACAATCTTTTGGGCTTTAGTAATTAGTATTTATTTTATTTTCAAATCAAATTAGGTTAGAGATAAAAGGAAAAAGATTTAGCCATTCGGGCTCTCTTCTCTTCTCTTCTACCTCATTCCAGTTTTCACACACTTTTGAACCCTAGTTTTCTCTTTGAGGCATGAGCAACTAAACCTCCTTGTTAAGGTTAGGAGTTCTATTTATTCTATGGATTAAAACTATTGTCACTCTATTTTAATTAATGTATTGATTTAAATTCAAGGATTACTTTCGTTCTTCATATTATGAATTTGAGTGTATTGGAAAATAACTCTTATTCTACATGAATTCTTGTTGATTCTTGAAAAAGTTATCTCACTTGAATAGTACCTTGAAATTAAATTCTTCATAAATCACCAATTGCCTAGACTTAACAGGATACGTGACATATAATCCTCTTATTTTGGGTAATTAGGGTTTTTGTGGCTAATAAACTAGAATTGAACCTAACCCTCTAATCTATATTAAATGACCAAGGAATTGTGGTTGATTAGGTTAGAGAAGACTAAATCACTAAGGAACTAGGCTTTAGTCAATTATAGTTTTCCATGAATTGAATCGTGCATGATTAAAATAGTTAGTAAGAAATCTTAATCCAAAAAATAAACATCTCTGAAACCTTAACTATTCTCTCACATACATCCCACACCAAATCTACTGTTTGCTTTCCAAATCCCTAATTTACTATTAAATGACCAAGGAATTGGTGGTTGATTAGGTTAGAGAAGACTAAATCACTAAGGAATTAGGCTTTAGTCAATTACAGTTTTTCATGAATTGAATCGTGCATGATTAAAATAGTTAGTAAGAAATCTTAATCCAAAAAATAAACATCTCTGAAACCTTAACTATTCTCTCACATACATCCCACACCAAATCTACTGTTTGCTTTCCAAATCCTTAATTTACTATTAAATGACCAAGGAATTGGTGGTTGATTAGGTTAGAGAAGACTAAATCACTAAGGAATTAGGCTTTAGTCAATTACAGTTTTCCATGAATTGAATCGTGCATGATTAAAATAGTTAGTAAGAAATCTTAATCCAAAAAATAAACATCTTTGAAACCTTAACTATTCTCTCACATACATCCCACACCAAATCTACTGTTTGCTTTCCAAATCCCTAATTTACTATTAAATGACCAAGGAATTGGTGGTTGATTAGGTTAGAGAAGACTAAATCACTAAGGAATTAGGCTTTAGTCAATTACAGTTTTCCATGAATTGAATCGTGCATGATTAAAATAGTTAGTAAGAAATTTTAATCCCAAAAATAAACATCTCTGAAACCTTAACTATTCTCTCAGATACATCCCACACCAAATCTACTGTTTGCTTTCCAAATCCCTAATTTACTATTTGATGCATTTTGAACCCCAAAATACCATTTTCTCCTTGTCTGACTAAGTGAATCATTCAGTTGTTGCACAGTCCATTAGTCTTCGTGGATCGACCCAAACTCACTCATCTGAGATATTACTTGTACGACTCAGTGCACTTGATGGAAGTTAGTTTGAGATTTTAAAATCCGCACTAGCTACTTATGGATTGGGATTAACTAGGCCTGTTTGATTATCTCTTGATGTTGGGGATGATGAAGTAGGATTAACTCTTGGTAATTGTTATGATATGATTAATGACTAGGATAGAAAACCTCAATTCTCAATTCTTGCTAGAAATATCTCTTTAGTATTTATTATCTTTAGTTGATTGCTTTACTTTCTTGTCATTTAACTTCTCATCTGCTTATCTGCAAACCCCCTGATTCTCATAACTGATAACATGCATACCTCACTATAATTTCTTTGAGAGATGACCCAATATCTAATACTCTTGGTTTTTATTGGTTTGTATTCGTGATAAACAAATTAAACTTTGATTGAAAGTCAATTGTTGGTCTAGAACTATACTTCGACGTGATCATATTCTTGTGAAAATTTCTAGACCTACCATTGGCTTGCATCAACAAATCAACAATAAATTATAATAATACCAATGTAATTCTTATAACTAAGATTATTTCAAAATATTTGCGCGTTAAAAATAAGAAAACAAGCAACAAAAAGCTCAATAATAACTTAGGCCAATCAAGAATTGATGTAATGTGGTGGATTATGCAAAAGAAGAGTTTTAGAGTATGTATTGTTGTGATTGAAATTCAATTTTCAAGTATCATCAGGACAATTGTACATAACACATATACTCAAAACTCAATTAATGAGAAATAGCATCTCGAGCAATCCATTATATCAAACTAAACTTGATAAATTAGGAGCATTCATATTCACATCAATGCATAATAACACTAATCATGTAAAAGCAAGCATTGATTTTTAAAGATTGAACCAAATTTTCATCTACAACTCTTTGAGGCATATTATTGAACACTTGCCATGCCAAAGTATCAAACATGCAAAAATCAATACCAAGCATTAATATACAATCCTAATTCTAAATCAATAAGCACACTAACAACAGTTAACGCAACAAGCAGCAATCAAGCAGAATCCAGCAATTCCAATAGCAAGATTTCAGCGAAATCACTCATAACACAGTGAATCAACATAATCAGACAATCCAACCACTTTCAGCAATCTCAGAACCAAGTAATTTACACCTAACCTATCTTAACAACCTAAAATCTACTAAAATAGAAAATTAAATCTAACTAAACTAACTAAAACTAATGAACCAATACTAACTAAACAGAATTTGAAAAATAGAGTTTAATAAAAACCTATGATGTAGGACAACATATGAAATAGAGGAGAGGGAAGAGAGGTGTTGCAATGGTGATGAACGATGGGGAACTCACCGGGAGACTGGGATAAGGTGAGTAGCGACTGCACTGAAGGCTAGACTCGCAATGAAACTAGGCAGCGGCAGCGCGATGACGGTAGCTCTATGGTGCAGTGGTTTCAAGAAAGGAGAAGAGAAAGGGTAAAATGGCAATGAGAGAAGAGGAAGAGTGGTGTTGTTCTACGAGGAGAAAGGAAAAGAGGGGAAAAGAAGAGGAAGGGAGGTCAGCGGTGAGTTGATGGCAACAGAGAGGGGTGTTGTGATGGTAGTGCTATCGGCGGTGGTAGATGATGGTGATGGGAAGAGCGGAAGAAGTGAGAGAGTGAGTGAAATCTGAATGAGGAAAAGAGGGTTCACGCTTTTGATTTACGTCTCGGTTACCGTTGGATTTATCGTCGGTAAAATTCGACGGTAAACCATTGCAGGTTACCAAAACGCATTGTTTCACTAAGTTAATTTATCGTCGAATTTTTTCGATGGTAAATCTGACGCTAAAAGATGCGGCACTATATTTTTGTTTTTCTCTAAATATTACCGGCGAATTTACTGTCAGAAACTTAAATCCACTGATAATTATATAACCTTACGAATTCGATGGCGTTACCTACGGTAAATTTACCGCTACTCTGCGAGACTAAATCTGAGATAAATTTGACGGTACTCAGCGTTTTTCTTGTAGTGAGTATCTTCAAAAGATAAGAAGGGTTATTGATGATATGGCCAACATTGGCCATATTCTTTTCTTGAAAGATCATATATCTACAATTTGTGCTGGACTTTCTGAGGATTATGCCATGTATCTTCCTCAAATCATGGAAAAATCTGCAATAATTTTCTTGAAGCTGAGGCACTTCTTTTTAGCCATAAAGATATGCTTGACAGAACCAGAAAATCTGAAATTGGGACATTAGTTCAAGCTATTATACTCAAGCATCTTTATATGGCAGAGCTAATTTTCATGCAAATTTTGGAGGAAGAAGAGGGTGCTCTGGAAGATTCAACCGTGGAGATTGCCCTTCAAATCAAAACACTCATCCACAATGCCAAGCTATGGATAAATTAAGCACATTGCTCTCTCTTATTTTCATCTATTTGATAATTCTTTTCAATATTCTTCTCTGAGCTCAACCACTTCTCAATCATCTTCACTCCCACCCCTTCCTCATTCTATAATCCTCGTGCCTATTTGACTACATAATCTAAAATGATAGATTCAAGTTAATTCCCAGATACAAGTGCTAGTCACCATGTTACTTCAAATGCAAGCAACATCCTCTTATGACAAAATACAATGGTCCTGATAAGATTCTATTAGGTAATGGCTCAGGTATGGTGGTGGACGAAATTGTGATCACTGTTCTTTGATCTGATTCATTGTAATTGGATTTATTCAATAATTGTCCTTATTTGAAGTCACAACTCCGTTCAACTAACCAGCAAGTGTACTGGGTCGTCCAAGTAATAACCTTACGTGAGTAAGGGTCGAATCCACAGAGATTGTTGGTATGAAGCAAGCTATGGTCACCTTGTAAATCTCAGTTAGGGAGATTAAAGAGTAATTGTGATTATCATTAAATAAAAAGGAATAATAAAAGGGATAGAAATACTTATGCAGATTCATTGGTAGGAATTTCAGATAAGCGGAATGAAGATGCTGTAGAGCTCTCGGACGCCTGCTATCCCATTGCTTCTACTCAATCCTTCTTACTCCTCTCCATGGCAAGCTTTGTATAGGGGTTCACTATCAGCTGTGGCTACTTTCATTCCTCTCGGGGAAATAACCTGTACGGCTGTCACTCGCACAGCTAACCAGTCTGGAGGCATCACCCATGGTTGATAGCTACATCCCATCCTCGCAGTGAAAGCTAATGCACGCACTCTGTCACAGTACGGCCAATCACCGGTTGGTTCCCGCTCCTACTGGAATAGAATCCCTCTTTTGCGTTTGTCACTAACGCCCAGCAGGTTAAAGTTTGAAGCACGTCACAGTCATTCATGAACGGAATCCTACTCGGAATACCACAGACAAGGTGAGACTTTCCGGATTCCCAGGACCCTACTCGGAACACCACAGACAAGGTTGGACTTTCCGGATCCAGATGAATGCCGCCATCTATCTAGCTTATACCACGAAGATTCTGTTGGGGAATCTAAGAGATACACATTCAAGCTTGTGTTGCATGTAGAACGTAAGTGGTTGTCAATCACGCGCGCTCATAAGTGAGAATGATGATGAGAGTTATTAGCTCATCACATTCATCATGTTCTTGGGTACGAATGAACATCTTGGAATAAGAATAAGATAGAGAATTGAATAAAAGAAAATAGAACTTCATTAATCTTTGAGGTACAGCAGAGCTCCACACCCTTAATCTATGGTGTGCAGAAACTCCACCGTTGAAAATACATAAGCAAGAGAAGGTTCAGGCATGGCCGAATGGCCAGCCCTCTCCATGATCAAGTGACCGAATGATAAAAGACTTAGAGTGGTCAAAAGATGTCTAATACAATAGATAAATGTCCTATATATACTAGACTAGCTACTAGGGTTTACATGAGTAAGTAATTGATGCATAAATCCACTTCCGGGGCCCACTTGGTGTGTGCTTGGGCTAAGCTTGATCTATCCACGAGCTGAGGCTTCTCTTGGAGTTGAATTTCGAGTTATGATGTGCTTTGGGCGTTCAACTCCGGATTATGACGTTTTTCTGGCGTTTAACTCCAGAAAGGAGCGTGTACTTGGCGTTCAACGCCAGTTTGCGTCGTCATTCTTCGAATAAAGTATGGACTATTATATATTGCTGGAAAGCCCTGGATGTCTACTTTCCAACGCCGTTGAGAGCGCGCCATTTGGAATTCTGTAGCTCCAGAAAATCCATTTCGAGTGCAGGGAGGTCAGATTCCAACAGCATCAGCAGTCCTTTTGTCAGCCTTTTCAGAGTTTTGCTCAAATCCCTCAATTTCAGTCAGAATTTACCTGAAATCAAAGAAAAACACACAAACTCATAGTAAAGTCCAGAAATGTGAATTTAACATAAAAACTAATGAAAACATCCCTAAAAGTAGCTTAAACTTACTAAAAACTATATAAAAACAATGCCAAAAAGCGTATAAATTATCCGCTCATCACAACACCAAACTTAAATTGTTGCTTGTCCCCAAGCAACTGAAAATCAAATAAGATAAAAAGAAGAGAACATACTACAAACTCCAAAATATCAATGAATAGTAATTTAATCAGATGAGCGGGACTTGTAGCTTTTTGCTTCTGAACAGGTTTGGCATCTCACTTTTTCCTTTGAAGTTTATGAATGATTGGCTTCTCTAGGAACTTAGAATTTCGGATAGTGTTATTGACTTTCCTAGTTAAGCATGTTGATTCTTGAACACAGCTACTTATGAGTCTTGGCTGTGGCCCTAAGCACTTTGTCTTCCAGTATTACCACCGGATACACAAATGCCACAGACACATAACTGGGTGAACCTTTTCAGATTGTGACTCAGCTTTGCTGAAGTCCCCAGTTAGTGGTGTCCAGAGCTCTTAAGCACACTCTTTTGCTTTGGATCACGACTTTAACCACTCAGTCTCAAGCTTTTCACTTGGACCTTCATGACACAAGCACATGGTTAGGGACAGCTTGATTTAGCCGCTTAGGCCTGGATTTAATTTCCTTGGGCCCTCCTATCCATTGATGCTCAAAGCCTTGGATCCTTTTTACCCTTGCCTTTTGGTTTTAAGGGCTATTGGCTTTTCTACTGCTCCTTCTTTTTTTTTTCTATATTTTTTTTTCGCCATTTTTTTTTCTTCTTTTTTTTTTTCGCAAGCTTTCTTTTTCACTGCTTTTTCTTGCTTCAAGAATCAATTTCATGATTTTTCAGATCCTCAATAACATTTCTCTTTGTTCATCATTCTTTCAAGAGCCAACAATTTTAACATTCATAAACAACAAGATCCAAAGACATATGCACTGTTCAATCATTCATTCAGAAAGCAAAAATATTGTCACCACATCAGAATAATTAAACTAAATTCAAGAGCTATTTTCGAAATTTATGTACTTCTTGTTCTTTTGAATTAAAACATTTTTCTTTTAAGAGAGGTGAAGGATTAATGGATTTTATTCATAGCTTTAAGGCATGGTTACATACTAATGATCATGAAAGAAAGACACAAAACATAGATAAACATAATACTTAAAAACAGAAAACAGAAAGAAATTAAGAACAAGGAATGAATCCACCTTAGTGGCGTCTTCTTCTTGAAGGACCAATGATGTTCTTCAACTCTTCTATGTCCCTTCCTTGCCTTTGTTGCTCCTCCCTCATTGCTCTTTGATCTTCTCTTATTTCTTGAAGAGTGAGGGCGTGTTCATGGTGTTCCACCCTTAGTTGTTCCACATTATGGCTCAAATCTTCCAAGGAGGTGCTAAGTTGCTCCCAATAGTTGTTGGGAGGAAAGTGCATTTGAGGCATTTGTTGATGGTGAACCTCCTCTTGTTCTCCTTGAGGGCCGTGAGGAACTTCCCTTGTTTGCTCCATCCTTTTCTTGGTGATGGGCTTGTCTTCTTCTATGGAGGCATCTCCATCTATGATAACTCCGGCTGAATAACATAGATGGCATATGAGGTGAGGGAATGCTAGCCGTGCCATGTATGAAGGTTTGTCAGCTATTTTGTAGAGTTCATTGGCTATGACTTCATGAACCTCTACTTCTTCACCAATCATGATGCTATGAACCATGATGGCCCGATCCACAGTAACTTCAGATCGGTTGCTTGTGGGGATGATGGATCTTTGAATGAACTCCAACCATCCTCTAGCTACAGGCTTGAGGTCCAGTCTTCTTAGTTGGACTGGCTTGCCTTTGGAGTCAACTCTCCATTGGGCGCCTTCCACACAAATGTCCCTAAGGACTTGGTCCAACCTTTGATCAAAGTTGACCCTTCTAGTGTAGGGGTGTTCATCACCTTGCATCATAGGCAAATGAAATGCCAACCTCACATTCTCCGGACTAAAATCCAAGTATTTCCCCCTAACCATGGTGATATAGTTTTTCGGACTTGGGTTCATACCTTGGTTATGGTTTCTAGTGATCCATGCATTGGCATAGAACTCTTGAACCATTAAAATTCCAACTTGTTATATGGGGTTGGCTATGACTTCCCAACCTCTTCTTTGAATTTCAAGTCGGATTTCCGGATACTCATTCTTCTTGAGTTTGAAAGGGACCTCATGGATCACTTTCTTCTTTGCCACAACATCATAGAAGTGGTCTTGGTGGCTCTTGGAGATGAATCTCTCCTTCTCCCATGACTCGGAAGTGGAAGCTTTTGCCTTCCCTTTTCCTTTTCTTGAGGAAACTCCGGCCTTGGGTGCCATTGATGGTGAATGAAAAATAAAAAGCTTAGGCTTTTTACCACACCAAACTTAAAATTTGCTTGTCCCCAAGCAAAAAGAAAAGAAGAGTAGAAGAAGAAGAAGAAAATATGGAGAGAGGGAGAAGAGAGGGTTCGGTTATGTGGGAGAATGTGGGTTTGTGTTGTGTGAAAATGTAAAAGAAAAGAAGGGTATTTATAGGGAGGGGGGAGGGTATGGGTTCGGCCATGTTGGGTGGGAAAGGGTGGGAAATTGAATTTGAAAGTAGTGGGGGTAGGTGGGGTGTATGGGGAAGAGGGGTTGATGTGCATGGTGAATGGGGTAATTGGGAAGAGGAATTGAGGTGATAGGTGAAGGTTTTTGGGAAGTGTGACATTGAGAATGAGATTTGGATTAGAAGAGTGTGATTAGGATTAAAAGAAATGTGGTAGGTGGGGATCCTGTGGGGTCCACAGATCCTGAGGTGAGGATCCTGTGGGGTCCACAGATCCTGAGGTGAAAACAAATATCATTCTTTCACCATATAGGCATGTAACATGCCTTGATGCATCATTCTGGCGTTCAAACGCCCATTGATGCTAGTTCTGGGCGTTAAACGCCCATGTTATGCACGTTTCTGGCGTTGAACGCCAGTTTCATGCTTGTTTCTGGCGTTCAGCGCCAGATTGTCCTCTGTGTGCGCATCCTGGCGTTAAACGCCAGGTTGTTGCTTGTTTTGGGCGTTCAACGCCAGAAAGATGCTCTGTTCTGGCGTTGAACGCCAGAAAGATGCTCCTTCTGGGCGTTGAACGCCAGCCCGTGCGTCCCCTGGGTGAAAATTTTTTTCTTCTGTTTTTGACTCTGTTTTTAATTTTTTTTTTTTTTCGTGACTCCTCATGATCATGTACCTAATAAAACACAAAAATAACAAAGAAACAAAATAAAATAAAATTAGATAAATAAAATTGGGTTGCCTCCCAACAAGCGCTTCTTTAATGTCAATAGCTTGACAGTGGTTCTCATGGAACCACAAGGTGATCAGGTCAATTTAAGTGTGGTATTCCCAACACCAAACTTAGAGTTTGGATATGGGGTTTGAACACCAAACTTAGAGTTTGGTTGTGGCCTCACAACACCAAACTTAGAGTTTGACTGTGGGGGTTCTTCTTGACTCTGAACTGAGAGAAGCTCTTCATGCTTACTCTCTTTTGTCATAGAGGGATGGCCATGTGCTTGAAACACAAGGTAGTCCCCATTCAATTGAAGGACTAACTCACCTCTGTTGACATCTATCACAGCTCCTGCTGTGGCTAGGAAAGGTCTTCCTAGGATGATGCATTCATCATCTTCCTTCCTAGTATCTAGGATTATGAAATCAGTAGGGATGTAAAGGCCTTCAACCTTTACTAGCACGTCCTCTACTAATCCATAAGCTTGTCTTATGGACTTATCTGCCAATTGTAATGAGAACAAGGCATGTTGTACCTCAATGATCCCCATCTTCTCCATTACAGAGAGTGGCATAAGATTTATCCCTGACCCCAGATCACATAGAGCTTTTTCAAAGCTCATGGTGCCGATGGTACAAGGTATTAAGAACTTGCCAGGATCTTGTTTCTTTTGAGGTAGAGTTTTCTGAATCCAAGTGTCTAGTTCACTAATGAGTAAGGGAGGTTTACTTTCCCAAGTCTCATTACCAAACAGTTTGGCATTCAGCTTCATGATAGCTCCTAAATATAGAGCAGCTTGCTCTCCAATCACATCTTCATCCTCTTCAGAGGATGAATATTCTTCAGAGCTCATGAATGGCAGAAGGAGATTTAATTGGATCTCTATGGTCTCTAGATGAGCCTCAGATTCCTCTGGATCCTTAATAGGAGACTCCTTCATGCTTGAAGGACGTCCCAGGAGGTCTTTCTCCTTAGGATTTTCGTCCTCCTCCTCCCTAGTGCATTCGGTCACTTTGATTAAATCAATGGCCTTGCACTCTCCTTTTGGATTCTCTTCTGTATTGCTTGGGAGAATACTGGGAGGAGTTTCAATAACTTTCTTACTCAGCTGGCCCACTTGTGCTTCCAGATTTCTAATGGAAGATCTGGTTTCATTCATGAAACTGAAAGTGGCCTTTGACAGATCAGAGACTATGTTGGCTAAATTAGAATTGTTTTGTTCAGAGTTCTCTGTCTGTTGCTGAGAAGATGATGGATATGGCTTACTATTATTCAGCCTTGCACGTCCACCATTGTTAAAACCTTGATGGGGTTTTTGTTGATCCTTCCAGGAGAAATTTGGATGATTTCTCCATGATGAGTTATAGGTGTTTCCATAAGGTTCACCTAAGTAATTAACTTCTGCCATGGCAGGGTTTTCAGGATCATAAGCTTCTTCAGAAGCTACCTCTCTAGTACTATTGGATGCATGTTGCAATCCATTCAGATTCTGAGAGATCATGTTGACCTGTTGAGTCAACATTTTGTTCTGAGCCAATATGGCATTCAGAGCATCAATTTCAAGAACTCCTTTCTTCTGAGGTACCCCATTGTTCACGGAATTCCTCTCAGAGGTGTACATGAACTGGTTGTTTGCAACCATGTCAATGAGTTCTTGAGCCTCTTCAGGCGTTTTCTTCAGGTGAATAGATCCACCTGCAGAGTGGTCCAATGACATTTTCGAAAATTCAGAGAGACCATAATAGAATATATCTAATATGGTCCATTCAGAAAACATGTCAGATGGACATCTCTTGGTCAGCTGCTTGTATCTTTCCCAAGCTTCATAGAGGGATTCACCATCTTTTTGTTTGAAGGTTTGAACATCCACTCTCAGCTTGCTCAGCTTTTGAGGAGGAAAGAACTTGTCTAAGAATGCAATGACAAGCTTATCCCATGAGTCCAGGCTATCCTTGGGTTGTGAATCCAACCATACTCTAGCTCTGTCTCTTACAGCAAAAGGGAAAAGCAAGAGTCTATAGACTTCAGGATTAACTCCATTTGTCTTTACAGTGTCACAGATCTGCAAGAACTCAGTTAAAAACTGGTAAGGATCTTCAGATGGAAGTCCATAAAACTTGCAGTTTTGTTGCATTAAAGCAACTAGTTGAGGCTTAAGCTCAAAGTTATTGGCTCCAATGGCAGGAATGGAGATGCTTCTTCCATCAAACTTGGATGTTGGCTTTGTGAAGTCACCAAGCATTCTCCTTGCATTATCATTATTATTTTCGGCCATCTCTTCCTCTTGTTCGAAATTTTCTAAAAGGTTGCTTCTGGATTGTTGTAATTTAGCTTCTTTTAATTTTCTCTTCAGAGTCCTTTCAGGTTCTGGATCAACTTCAACAAGAGTGCCTTTGTCCCTGTTCCTGCTCATATGAAAGAAAAGGGAACACAAAAAAAAGAAAGAAGGAATCCTCTATGTCACAGTATAGAGATTCCTTTATGTTAGTAGAAAAAGAAAGGGGTAGAAGAATGAAGAATGGATTCGGATTTATGGATGAAGAGAGGTGAAGAGAAGTGTTAGTAATTAAATAATTAAACAGAAGAGGAAGAGAGAAGAGAAATTTCGAAAATAATTTTGAAAAGGAGTTAGTGATTTTCGAAAATTAGAGATAAAATGTAATTAAAATTAAAACATGAAACAATTAATTAATTAAAAAGAACTTTTTGAAAAAGAGAGAGATATTTTCGAAAATAGAAGAGAGAGAAGTAGTTAGGTGGTTTTGAAAAAAGATAAGAAACAAACAAAAAGTTAGTTAGTTGATTGAAAAAGATTTGAAATCAAATTTGAAAAAGATAAGAAGATAGTAAGTTGGATAAGATATTTTAAAATCAAATTTTGAAAAAAGATAAAGTTTTTGAAAAAGATAACATAAAAGATAAAAAGATTTAATTCAAAAATTTAAAAATTATTTACTTCACTAATAAGAAACTACAAGATAAGATTCTAGAACTTAAAGATTGAACCTTTCTTAACAAGAAAGTAACAAACTTCAAATTTTTGAACCAATCACATTAATTATTAGTGAATTTTCGAAACTTACATATAAGGATAAGAAAAAGATTTTGAAAATAATTTGAAAAAGATTTTTGAAATTTTCGAAAATAAATAAAAAAATGAAAAAGATATAATTTTTGAAAAAGATTTTGAAAAGATAAGATTTTTAAAATTGAAATTTTGACTTGACTTGTAAGAAACAACTAATTTTGAAAATTTTTGACCAAGTTAACCCAAAATTTCGAAATTTTGGAGGGAAATAAGGAAAAGATATTTTTGATTTTTAAATTTTTAAAGAAAAACACAAAAATGACCCAAAACATGAAAATTTTGGATCAAGACACAAGATGCATGCAAGAATGCTATGAATGTCAAGATGAACACCAAGAACACTTTGAAGATCATGATGAACATCAAGAACATATTTTTCAAAAATTTTTGATGCAAAGAAAACATGCAAGACACCAAACTTAGAAATCTTTAATGCATGAAAAATATGGATGCAAAAGTGCACAAGAAAAACAACAAAAGACACAAAACAAGAAATCATCAAGATCAAACAAGAGGACTTATCAAGAACAACTTGAAGATCATGAAGAACACTATGAATGCATGAATTTTCGAAAAATATGCAAGAAAAAATTTTAAAAGCATGCAATTGACACCAAACTTAAAAATTAACACAAGACTCAAACAAGAAACACAAAATATTTTTGGATTTTATGATTTTCTAATTTTTTTGGATTTTTATTAATTATTTTCGAAAATAATGTGAAGAAAAACGAAAATTTAAAAGAAAAATTTTGAAAAAGATTTTTGAAAAGAAAATTACCTAATCTGAGCAACAAGATGAACCGTCAGTTGTCCATACTCGAACAATCCCCGGCAACGGCGCCAAAAACTTGGTGGACGAAATTGTGATCACTGTTCTTTGATCTGATTCATTGTAATTGGATTTATTCAATAATTGTCCTTATTTGAAGTCACAACTCCGTTCAACTAACCAGCAAGTGTACTGGGTCGTCCAAGTAATAACCTTACGTGAGTAAGGGTCGAATCCACAGAGATTGTTGGTATGAAGCAAGCTATGGTCACCTTGTAAATCTCAGTTAGGGAGATTAAAGAGTAATTGTGATTATCATTAAATAAAAAGGAATAATAAAAGGGATAGAAATACTTATGCAGATTCATTGGTAGGAATTTCAGATAAGCGGAATGAAGATGCTGTAGAGCTCTCGGACGCCTGCTATCCCATTGCTTCTACTCAATCCTTCTTACTCCTCTCCATGGCAAGCTTTGTATAGGGGTTCACTATCAGCTGTGGCTACTTTCATTCCTCTCGGGGAAATAACCTGTACGGCTGTCACTCGCACAGCTAACCAGTCTGGAGGCATCACCCATGGTTGATAGCTACATCCCATCCTCGCAGTGAAAGCTAATGCACGCACTCTGTCACAGTACGGCCAATCACCGGTTGGTTCCCGCTCCTACTGGAATAGAATCCCTCTTTTGCGTTTGTCACTAACGCCCAGCAGGTTAAAGTTTGAAGCACGTCACAGTCATTCATGAACGGAATCCTACTCGGAATACCACAGACAAGGTGAGACTTTCCGGATTCCCAGGACCCTACTCGGAACACCACAGACAAGGTTGGACTTTCCGGATCCAGATGAATGCCGCCATCTATCTAGCTTATACCACGAAGATTCTGTTGGGGAATCTAAGAGATACACATTCAAGCTTGTGTTGCATGTAGAACGTAAGTGGTTGTCAATCACGCGCGCTCATAAGTGAGAATGATGATGAGAGTTATTAGCTCATCACATTCATCATGTTCTTGGGTACGAATGAACATCTTGGAATAAGAATAAGATAGAGAATTGAATAAAAGAAAAGAACTTCATTAATCTTTGAGGTACAGCAGAGCTCCACACCCTTAATCTATGGTGTGCAGAAACTCCACCGTTGAAAATACATAAGCAAGAGAAGGTTCAGGCATGGCCGAATGGCCAGCCCTCTCCATGATCAAGTGACCGAATGATAAAAGACTTAGAGTGGTCAAAAGATGTCTAATACAATAGATAAATGTCCTATATATACTAGACTAGCTACTAGGGTTTACATGAGTAAGTAATTGATGCATAAATCCACTTCCGGGGCCCACTTGGTGTGTGCTTGGGCTAAGCTTGATCTATCCACGAGCTGAGGCTTCTCTTGGAGTTGAATTTCGAGTTATGATGTGCTTTGGGCGTTCAACTCCGGATTATGACGTTTTTCTGGCGTTTAACTCCAGAAAGGAGCGTGTACTTGGCGTTCAACGCCAGTTTGCGTCGTCATTCTTCGAATAAAGTATGGACTATTATATATTGCTGGAAAGCCCTGGATGTCTACTTTCCAACGCCGTTGAAATCGCGCCATTTGGAATTCTGTAGCTCCAGAAAATCCATTTCGAGTGCAGGGAGGTCAGATTCCAACAGCATCAGCAGTCCTTTTGTCAGCCTTTTTCAGAGTTTTGCTCAAATCCCTCAATTTCAGTCAGAATTTACCTGAAATCAAAGAAAAACACACAAACTCATAGTAAAGTCCAGAAATGTGAATTTAACATAAAAACTAATGAAAACATCCCTAAAAGTAGCTTAAACTTACTAAAAACTATATAAAAACAATGCCAAAAAGCGTATAAATTATCCGCTCATCATATGGTTATCACTAATGTTGGTGAATCTTGTCTCATGTCTCTTAAAAATAAAAGAAATTTTGTTCTCAAATAATTATTCCATATTCCCCTGAAGAGGTGACTCAAAACTTTGTTAGTGTGAAAAAATTTGCAACTAATAATCATTGTTTTTTTGAATTTCATGCTAACTTTTATTATGTAAAATGTTATGAAACTCACAAAATTTTGCTACAGAGAATACCTAAAAAAGGAGTTTATCAATTCCAAAATGTTACTGTTCTTAAGAATACATTTAAATTATAAAAAGATTCTAGTTGAGACCCTTGCTTTTTTAGCACCAGATGTAATGACTATACTATGTGGCATAAGAAAGTAGGTCATTGTGCTCCAAAAATATCTCTCACTGTCATGAAATTGTGTAATGTGCCCACTGTAAGACCCGGTTAATTAACGGCTAATTAACCCATAAATGAAAATTTATTCTAGAAAGCCCTAAATGTGATTTTTATGGCTAAATGTGATAGAGGAGATTGAGACGAGAATTTCAGTACCAATTTTATAGAATTCGACCAAGATTGGACCGAACGGGCCAAAACGGGCCAACCGGATCCAAAGTGGGCCCTTGGCCCAACATAACTAAACCAAAACCCTAGTTTTCAGCACTCTCTCTCCTCACAACACTCAAACTCACGCTGAAAATTAGAAGGGAGGGGGGAAGAACACTCTTTCAACTTCTATCTCTCACTTGATCTTCAAACCACCATAACTTTTGATCTAGAGCTCCGATTGCCGCACCGTTTGTGGCCACGCGTTAACCGTGGAGAGCTCTACAAAATCCATACAATTCATGTTGATGTAAGCCACGTTTTACTCTTCGAATTTCTAGCCTTGATTTCGAGTTTCATGAGCAAAAATGTTGAGACTTTGGGCTATTTGATGTTATAGGACCCAACTCTCTTAAAGGAGAAGGTTAATCTTGTCTCCTTGGACCTTGGGTGTGGTAAGATTCTCAACCCTAGTGTAATTTGTGGTTCTATGATGATTGGGTTTTGAGATGTTGTGTATGGGTGTGATGATTGTGGCTTAAGTTGTGTATATGTGAATATTGGAGCTTGATTGGTGATTTTGAAAAGCTTGAGAAAGGATTTGATGGTGAAAAATCTATTCTTGGAGGTGTTGAGGCCTTGAGAGCTTGAGTAAAAGTGGTTTGGAAGTGCTCCGGTTGAGCTTGGAAAATCGGCTAAGGTATGGTCTCGGTTTCTCGTATCTAATATGGAATATGGTAGGAAATACTTAGGCTAGAGGCCCTAAGATAGGCATTGAATTGTTGATGTTGTGAATGGTTGAAATATATGATGTGGTCATATATGTGATGATGATTATTGATGCCTTAATGGTATGATGTGTGAGGAATATGCATGTTGTGATATATGCTTGATGGTTGATTATGGTTGAATTGTGGGCGGAACCATGTTGATGGTGAGTATGATATTGATTGTGTACAATGATGATTTATTGGAATTGGTGTTGTTGAAAATTGGCATGAGGAAGAGTATATGATATGTCAATGTGTTTGGGTTTGAGCCACTTGGGTGAAGTGGGTTAAAATGATGGGATAGTGCTTTTGTAAATTGTGGTAATGTGTCAATGTGTGAGTTGAGGAGGCTTGATGTTGAATTTGATATATTTTGATTGATTTCAAAGAAAAGGGATGAAATTGGCATGTTTTGATTGATTTTGAAAAGAGTTGAAAATGGCTTGTTTTGCAAATGGCACTTTGTGGTTTTGTATGAAAAACATGGTTTTTGGGCATACTTTGACGGGATATAACTTGGACTACGGATCTCTGTTTTGTGCCAAATTTGTTTAGAAATGAAATTGGATCTGGGATGTCCATGCCGTTCGAAGAACGGGTGAAAAACGATTTAAAATGAGAAAGTTATGTCCGTTGGAAGATTGGGGTTTGAATTTGTGAATTCTGCAGCTTTTAACTTAGAAAATTTTTAGCAGAATGACCCCTCGCGCGTAGGCGCATTTGGCGCGTACGCGCCATTCTTTCAGAAAACGCCATCCACGCGTGCACGTGGTGTGCGCGGGCGCACCGATGTGCTGCACCCAATGCCCAGCCATTTTCCAGAGAGTTATGCCAGAGTTGTGCCAGTTTTGTGCCTGGGGCACGAGAGCACCCACGCGTACGCGTGGCTGACGCGTGCGCGTCGCTTGGTTATTTTTCAATCCACGCGTTAGCGTGCATGACGCATACATGTCGATGAGTTTTGTGGCCATCCACGCGTGCGCGTGGAGTACGCGTACGCAGGGCCCTGTTTTCTTCCCAAAGTTGATTTTCGAGTTTTAAAAGCCAAATCTCATACTTCTAAGCCTCCGATCTCACCACTTATGTCTTAAATCATTATGATATGTCTAGCTATGAGAAAAAGGAGCTAGAGAATGTGGTAACTTGCGAGTGAAGCAAGGGAAAAATGAATGATCAATGAGGATCAAAGATGATTATGTGAGATGTGGAGGATGGTGGTGGAAGTGCTTGTTATGCCATGGGCCGAAGGGCCGTAATTGTTAATGAATTGGCTGGTTATGGATTTAACCGTGAGCCGGATGGCTAGATTATTGCCGTGTTACGGCGGAGCCATGATTATGGCTAAGTATAAATGCATATATGATGTTGAATGAATTGTGAATGTTGCACTTCCACTGTTGGAGATGAGAGTTTCCCTGGAAGGAAGCAGTGGCTAGCCACCACGTGCTCCAGGTTGAGACTCGAAGCTCTTTTGACCCTATGTCGTAAGCGAGTATGCTTGTGTTTTCTCTCTGGTTGTAAGGGTGACAGGGTATCGATACCCTCTAATGGCGATACGGCGCATATACCCTCTAATGGCGACAGGGCGCATATACCCTCTAATGGCGACAGGGCGCAGATACCCTCTAATGATAATAATGCGCAACAGATAGACTGTGTCCGGGTTAGCTACCGGACATGTCGGGTTGGCTTGGTAACTGACAAATGATATCATCAGCCATTAGGGACAGGCATTCATCATATGCATACTATGTGAATTGATTGAGATTGCCTATTTGACTGCATATTACTTGCTATTTGTCTAAATGCCTTATTTGTTCCTATTTATATATTTCTTGTCTGATATAACTGTGTTTGCTATATTTTATACTCCTTCTGGTGGTTGGGAGGTCTGAAAGAATTGGAAGGGGAAGTATTAGTTAGACTGAAGAATCTTTAGTCAGAAGCCCTTTTATGGTTTAGCTTGTTTATAAGCTTTGATATTATCTGGAGGAAGTTCTAGGATTGCCTTCGGCTTTCCTCTATTATTATGTATTATATATGTGGAAGCTGTTACCATGCTGGGGACCTCTGGTTCTCACCCATGCGGATTTTGTGGTTTTCAGATGCAGGACGTGAGGTTTCCTGCTGAGGCATGCTGGAGACTTCTAGATTTGTGAAGATCCTTTGTTCTCGGGACTATGTTTTGGGTTATATGTTTTGCTTAGATACTTTTATCTTCATTAAATAATACAAACTGTGATGATTCCTCTTATAGGAGATTTTGGAGAATAGGTTCTCAGTTTTGTATCCCTTTGGGTTTTCCTTGGGGTTTTCCTTATTTTATCATATGTATATATATGCTATGCTCGGACCGGTTATCTTCGCAGCCGGATTTTGAGTCTTGATATTCCTGTTTTTGACACTCCTTTGTATATATATATATATAAATCTCGCGTTGGTTATCCTTGTTCGTTACGTTATCGATCGGAGTGTTATGCTTTCGAGTTGCAATTTTTGTTTACCCCTTTTTCTACAAAGGCTCCTAGTTATAATCAATCATTCATACTACTATACGTACTAAATTTTTATTTTGTGGTCGTAATACCTTGCCATCTCTGAATTATGACTTAAGCATAAGACTCTGTATGGTAGGGTGTTACATTATGGTATCAGAGCAGTTCGTTCCTGTAGAGCCTGAGGGATGGACTGACTATGCTTCTGTGCATTCTCTGTATGTGTGTTATGTGCTATGAGTATATCTGCTTGATATAATTGGCATAAACGTTCATGAGCATGCATTTGGGACTTTGAAGCACTAGACTTCCGATTTTGAGACTGATCAACTTAATATCGATTGTTTGGTGTGTATAGGAACCAGATGGCGCCTCGTGGACGTGGTAGAGGCCGTGTAAGGAGTCGTACGAATGCTCGTGCGCCAGAGATTAACCTAATGACCCGTTGAACTTTATGACTGCGTTGGAGAACATGGCTGCGGCTATGCAAGCCACTGCTGAGACTCTTGGTCAACAGATGAACAACCATGGTAATGATGGAGGTGGAGTTCAGGGCCCGATGACACTGGCAAACTTTTTAAAGGTTAATCCGCCTAAGTTTAAGGAAACTACTAGCCCGACAGAGGCTGATACATGGTTTCAGGCTATGGAGCGAGCACTACAAGCGCAAGTGGTACCTGAATGACAGCGTGTCGAGTTTGCTACCTATTTGATCATTGGTGAAGCGTCGCATTGGTGGCAAGGTATCCGACGTCTTCTGCAGCAGTGTGATGACTATATCACCTGGAATGTCATCCAAGAGGAGTACTTTCCGACTTCTGCTAGGACGGCTAAGGAACTTGAGTTACTACAGCTGAAGCAAGGTACCATGTCCGTATCGGAGTATACTGACAAATTTGAAGAACTGTTCAGGTTCTCTCGTATGTGCCAAGGGACTCTGGTTGAATATGAGGAATGGAAGTGTGTTAAGTATGAAGGAGGACTCCGGAGCGATATTTTCAGTTCAGTGGGACCAATGTAGATTAGGACTTTCTCCGAGTTGGTAAACAAGTGTAGGGTTGCTGAAGAGTGTGTAAAAAGGGCAACCGCTGAGAAAGGAAGTCACAAAGGATCATTCCCACAGAACCGAGGGAAGAGCTTTGTACCTAGAGGTCCGCCTTTCAAGAGGGGAAGCTCTTTCAGGAGGCCCAACAACAACAACTCCCAAGGGAAGAAGTTTGGGAAGCAGCCTCAGAATGATCAAGCTTGTACTAGATGTGGGAGTCACCATCCGGGAGCACCATGCAAGGCCGGATGGGGTTTGTGCTACAATTGTGAAAAGGCGGGGCATAAAGCCGCAAGTTGTCTGGAGAAGAAGAAACAAGGTGCTGGGAAAGCACAACAGACTGGTCGGGTGTTCACCACCTCAGCTATAGGTGCCGAGGGATCCGAGACACTCATTCGAGGTAACTGTGAAATGGCTGGTCAAACTTTAAATGCTTTATTTGATTCGAGAGCATCACTTTCATTCATTGCATTTGAGAAAGCCCATGAGTTAGGATTGAAGATTGTAACCTTAGGTTATGACCTAAAAGTATATAATGCTACCCATGAAGCCATTGTAACTAGGCTAGGATGCCCGAAAGTTTCCTTTAGGTTCAAGCAGCGCGATTTTGTTCATAATTTAGTCTGCTTGCCGATGATCAGTCTTGATCTTATCTTGGGATTGGACTGGTTATCTAAGAACCATGTCCTGCTTGATTGTTCTACAAAGTCGGTGTACTTTATACCGGAAGATACAAAAGGGCCGGTCGTGGTGAATAATTATTACTTGAATTCGATGATGGTGAACTGTTCCAGAACCGAATGTCAGGGTATCCTGTTGTTAACCGCGGGTGTTTCAGGTGATGATCAAAGGTTGGAGCAGATTTCGGTTCTGTGTGAGTTTCCGGAAGTGTTTCTCGATGATATTGATGAGTTTCCACCTAACCGAGAGGTTGAGTTTGCTATTGAGTTGGTGCCCGGGGCGGGACCAATTTCAAGTGCTCCTTATAGGATGTCACCGTTAGAGATGGACGAGCTAAAGTCTCAGTTAGAGGATTTGTTGAGTAAGAATTTTATACGACCAAGTGTCTCTCCGTGGGGTGCGCCAGTGTTACTGGTAAAGAAGAAAGATGGGAGTATACGGCTCTGTGTGAATTACAGGCAGCTGAACAAGGTTACAATAAAGAATAAGTACCCATTACCGAGAATTGATGATCTCATGGATCAGTTACAAGGAGCTGGAGTTTTCTCCAAGATCAATTTGCGATCCGGTTATCACCAGATAAGGGTGAGGGGTGAGGATATCCCTAAGACCGCTTTCAGGACTCGTTATGGTCATTACGAGTACACAGTAATGTCTTTTGGATTGACGAACGCTTCTGCAGTGTTTATGGATTATATGAATAGAGTTTTCCGTCCGTTTCTGGATAAATTCGTTGTTGTCTTCATTGATGATATACTGATCTATTCCAAGACTGAGGAAGAGCATGCGGAACACTTGAGGACCGTGTTGTAGATTCTAAAGGAGAAAAAACTCTATGCAAAACTGTCTAAGTGTGAGTTTTGGAAGAGTGAGGTGAAGTTTTTGGGTCACGTGGTGAGTAAGAAGGGAATAGTCGTAGATCCAACTAAGGTGGAGGTTGTGATGGATTGGAAGCAACCAACCACCGTAACAGAGATAAGGAGTTTTCTGGGCTTAGCTGGCTATTACCGAAGGTTTATCAAGGGCTTTTCACAGATAGCCTTGCCAATGACAAAGTTAACCCGCAAAGACACTCCGTTTGTTTGGACTCTTGAATGCGAGGAGAGCTTTCAGACATTGAAGAAAAAGTTGACCACTGCACCTATGTTAGTGTTACTTGAGCCAAACGAGCCATTTGAGGTGTATTGTGATGCCTCATTGAAGGGTCTAGGGTGCGTGCTGATACAGCATCATAATGTGGTGGCGTATGCCTCATGGCAGTTGAGACCGCATGAAGTTAATTATCCTACGCACGATTTGGAGCTTGCTGCGGTCGTGTTTGCGCTAAAGGTGTGGAGGCATTACCTCTATGGGGTTAAGTTCCAAGTTTTCTCTGATCATAAGAGCTTGAAGTACCTCTTTGATCAGAAAGAACTTAATATGAGGCAGAGAAGGTGGATGGAATTGTTGAAGGACTACGACTTTGAGTTTCATTACCATCTGCGAAAGGCGAATATAGTAGCGGATGCGTTGAGTCAAAAGTCGCTGTATGCTGCTTGGATGACACTTCAAGAAGAAAAGTTGCTCAAGGAGTTTGAGAGTCTGAAAATTGGTACTCGGGAAGTATCCGGAACTTTGTGTTTGAGCCGATTAGAAATCTCGAGTGACTTTAAGTTCGAACTCTTGAAGGCTCATCAAAATGATGAAGCGTTATGGAAGGTGTTACCGGCCATTGAGCAAGGAAAACAGTGGAGAGTGTCGGAAGAAAAAGATGGGTTATGGAGATTCAAGGGTAGGATCATTGTGCCGGATGTTGGCACTTTGAGGCAGGATATCTTAAAGGAAGCACACAAAAGTGGATTCTCCATTCACCCGGGAAGTACTAAGATGTACCATGATTTAAAGGCGATATTTTGGTGGCCGGGTATGAAGAATGATGTGGCAGAATATGTATCAAAGTGCCTAACTTGTCAAAAGGTAAAGATTGAACATCAAAGACCTTCCGGGATGTTGCAACCTTTAGAGATTCCACAATGGAAGTGGGAAGTATTGCAATGGACTTCGTGTCAGGATTGCCAAGGACTAGGGCTGGTTTTGATGCTATCTGGGTGATTGTGGACCGACTGACGAAGTCAGCTCACTTTTTACCCATTCGTATGACTTACACCCTTGAGGAGCTAGCACGGTTATACATAAAGAAGATTGTGAGACTTTATGGTGTACCTGCTACTATAATCTCTGATAGAGATCCTCGTTTCACTTCAACGTTTTGGGGTGCATTTCAGAAAGCTTTTGGAACCCGATTAAGCTTGAGCACGGCTTACCATCCTCAAACAGATGGTCAATCTGAGAGGACGATCCAAACACTAGAGGATATGTTGAGAGCTTGTGTTTTGGACCAACCGGCTAGTTGGGATCGGTATATGCCATTAGTGGAGTTTGTATACAATCATGCGAGCATTGGAATGGCTCCGTATGAGGCCTTGTATGGGAGGAAATGTCAATCTCCGCTATGTTGGTATGAAGCTGGAGAGAAAAGCTTGTTGGGGCCGAAAATGATAGCTGAGACCATTGAACAAGTCAAGAAAATCCGTGATAGGATGCTTACGGCGCAGAGTCGTCAAAAGAGTTACGCCGATCAGAGGCGAAAGCCCTTAGAATTTGAGAAAGGAAACCATGTTTTCCTTAAGGTTACTCCGACCACGGGAGTAGGTAGGGCGATTAAAGCAAAGAAGTTGAATCCTCGATACATTGGTCCATTTCAGATCCTGGAGAGGATTGGACCGGTGGCGTATCGGATGGCTCTACCACCACATCTTTCGAACCTGCACGACGTGTTTCACATATCGCAGCTTCGGAAGTACACTCCTGATGCTAGCCATGTGTTAGAACCTGAATCGGTTCAGTTAAGAGAAGATTTGACGCTTCCAGTGGCTCCGGTCAGAATTGATGATACTAATATCAAACGATTGCGTGGAAAAGAGGTTTCATTAGTCAAAGTGGCATGGAGTCGAGGCGGTGTTGAAAAACACACTTAGAAACTTGACTCGGAGATGCGAACGGATTATCCGCACTTATTCTCAGGTATTTGCATTTGAATTTTGTGGGCAAAATTCCCAAATAGGTGGATAGAATGTAAGTCCTGGTTAATTAATGGCTAATTAACTCATAAATGAGAATTTATTCTAGAAAGCCCTAAATGTGATTTTTATGGCTAAATGTGATAGAGGAGATTGAGACGAGAATTTCAGTACCAATTTTATAGAATTCGGACCAAGATTGGACCGAACGGGCCAAAACGGGTCAACCGGATCCAAAGTGGGCCCTTGGCCCAACATAACTAAACCAAAACCCTAGTTTTCAGCACTCTCTCTCCTCACAACACTCAAACTCACGCTGAAAATTAGAAGGGAGGGGGGAAGAATACTCTCTCAACTTTTATCTCTCACTTGATCTTCAAATCACCATAACTTTCGATCTAGAGCTCCGATTGCCGCACCGTTTACGGCCACGCGTTCACCGCGGAGAGCTATACAAAACCCATACAATTAATTTTGAGGTAAGCCATGTTTTGCTCTTCGAATTTCTAGCCTTGATTTCGAGTTTCATGAGCAAAAATGTTGAGACTTTGGGCTTTTTGATGTTATAGGACCCAACTCTCTTGAAGGAGAAGGTTAATCTTGTCTCCTTGGACCTTGGATGTGGTAAGATTCTCAACCCTAGTGTAATTTGTGGTTCTATGATATTTGGATTTTGAGATGTTGTGTATGGGTGTGATGATTGTGGCTTAGGTTGTGTATATGTGAATATTGGAGCTTGATTGGTGATTTTTAAAAGCTTGAGAAAGGATTTAGTGGTGAAAAATCTGTTCTTGGAGGTGTTGAGGCCTTGAGAGCTTGAGGAAAAGTGGTTTGGAAGTGCTCCGGTTGAGCTTGGAAAATCGGCTAAGGTATGGTCTCGGTTTCTCGTATCTAATATGGAATATGGTAGGAAATACTTAGGCTAGAGGCCCTAAGATAGGCATTGAATTGTTGATGTTGTGAATGGTTGAAATATATGATGTGGTCATATATGTGATGATGATTATTGATGCCTTAATGGTATGATGTGTGAGGAATATGCATGTTGTGATATATGCTTGATGGTTGATTATGGTTGAATTGTGGGCGGAACCATGTTGATGGTGAGTATGATATTGATTGTGTACAATGATGATTTATTGGAATTGGTGTTGTTGAAAATTGGCATGAGGAAGAGTATATGATATGTCAATGTGTTTGGGTTTGAGCCACTTGTGTGAAGTGGGTTAAAATGATGGGATAGTGCTTTTGTAAATTGCGGTAATGTGTCAATGTGTGAGTTGAGGAGGCTTGATGTTGAATTTGATATATTTTGATTGATTTCAAAGAAAAGGGATGAAATTAGCATGTTTTGATTGATTTTGAAAAGAGTTGAAAATGGCTTGTTTTGCAAATGGCACTTTGTGGTTTTGTATGAAAAACATGGTTTTTGGGCATACTTTGACGGGACATAACTTGGACTACAGATCTCTGTTTTGTGCCAAATCTGTTTAGAAATGAAATTGGATCCGGGATGTCCATGCCATTCGAAGAACGGGTGAAAAACGATTTAAAATGAGAAAGTTATGTCCGTTGGAAGATTGGGGTTTGAATCTGTGAATTCTATAGCTTTTAACTTAGAAAATTTTTAGCAGAATGACCCATCGCGCGTAGGCGCATTTGGCGCGTACACGCCATTCTTTCAGAAAACGCCATCCACGCGTACGCGTGGTGTGCGTGGGCGCGCCGATGTGCTGCACCCAATGCCCAGCGATTTTCCAGAGAGTTGTGCCAGTTTTGTGCCTGGGGCACGAGAGCACCCACGCGTACGTGTGGCTGACGCATGCGCGTCGCTTGGGTATTTTTCAATCCATGCGTTAGCGTGCATGACACATACGCGTCGATGAGTTTTGTGGCCATCCACGCGTACGCGTGGAGTACGCGTACGCAGGGCCCTGTTTTCATCCCAAAGTTGATTTTCGAGTTTTAAAAGCCAAATCTCATACTTCTAAGCCTCCGATCTCACCACTTATGTCTTAAATCATTATGATATGTCTAGCTATGAGAAAAAGGAGCTAGAGAATGTGGTAACTTGCGAGTGAAGCAAGGAAAAAATGAATGATCAATGAGGATCAAAGATGATTATGTGAGATGCGGAGGATGGTGGTGGAAGTGCTTGTTATGTCATGGGCCAAAGGGCCGTAATTGTTAATGAATTGGCTGGTTATGGATTTAACCGTGAGCTGGATGGCTAGATTATTGCCGTGTTACAGCGGAGCCATGATTATGGATAAGTATAAATGCATATATGCTGTTGAATGAATTGTGAATGTTGCACTTCCACTGTTGGAGATGAGAGTTTCCTTGGAAGGAAGCAGTGGCTAGCCACCACGTGCTCCAGGTTGAAACTCGAAGCTCTTTTGACACTATGTCGTAAGCGCGTATGCTTGTGTTTTCTCTCTGGTTGTAAGGGTGACAGGGCACCGATACCCTCTAATGGCGACAGGGCGCATATACCCTCTAATAGCGACAGGGCGCAGATACCCTCTAATGATAATAATGCGCAACAGATAGACTGTGTCCGGGTTAGCTACCGGACATGTCGGGTTGGCTTGGTAACTGACAAATGATATCATCAGCCATTAGGGACAGGCATTCATCATATGCATACTATGTGAATTGATTGAGATTGCCTATTTGACTGCATATTACTTGCTATTTGTCTAAATGCCTTATTTGTTCCTATTTGTATATTTCTTGTCTGATATAACTGTGTTTGCTATATTTTATACTCCTTCTGGTGGTTGGTAGGTCTGAAAGAATTGGAAGGGGAAGTATTAGTTAGACTGAAGAATCTTTAGTCAGAAGCCCTTTTATGGTTTAGCTTGTTTATAAGCTTTGATATTATCTGGAGGAAGTTCTAGGATTGCCTTCGGCTTTCCTCTATTATTATGTATTATATATGTGGAAGCTGTTACCATGCTGGGGACCTCTGGTTCTCACCCATGCAGATTTTGTGGTTTTCAGATGCAGGACGTGAGGTTTCCTGCTGAGGCATGCTGGAGACTTCTAGATTTGTGAAGATCCTTTGTTCTCGGGACTATGTTTTGGGTTATATGTTTTGCTTAGATACTTTTATCTTCATTAAATAATACAAACTGTGATGATTCCTCTTATAGGAGATTTTGGAGAATAGGTTCTCAGTTTTGTATCCCTTTGGGTTTTCCTTGGGGTTTTCCTTATTTTATCATATGTATATATATGCTATGCTCGGACCGGTTATCTTCGCAGCCGGATTTTGAGTCTTGATATTCCTGTTTTTGACACTCCTTTGTATATATATATATATAAATCTCGCGTTGGTTATCCTTGTTCGTTACGTTATCGATCGGAGTGTTGTGCTTTCGAGTTGCAATTTTTGTTTACCCCTTTTTCTACAAAGGCTCCTAGTTATAATCAATCATTCATACTACTATACGTACTAAATTTTTATTTTAGAGGTCGTAATACATTGCCATCTCTGAATTATGACTTAAGCATAAGACTCTGTATGGTAGGGTGTTACACCCACAACTAGAAAATTGCTTAATACAAGCATATTTATAGACAGATTTGGTCTTTATTACAGACGAATTTTTGGTTACCGACGGATTTCGTCCCTTTGTAAAAACCTCATCAGAAATTATTTACCGATAGATTTTTACCAGTTACCGACAGATTTTTCCTCGGTAAATTCTCTCCTCCATTTCCCTAGAACGTCAAACTTTTCGACGGATTTTCCGTCAGTAATTAGAGATAGATTTTTTAAAGGATTTTTCATCGGTAACTAGCGTTAGATTTTCTGATCAATTTTCTGTCAAAAATTGGAGACTTGGAAAACCATTCCAAACTCTGAATACAGATAGAAAATTCATCTATAAATTCGTCAGTAAGGTAAGATAGAATTTTTCTTAGATTTTTTCATTGCAAAATGAATACTTTAGGTTTGTTTTCTAAATTTACTCCATCAAGCACACTATAAATTGAAAAAAAGAAATCCAAAAATCACATAGATAAACATAATATTCATTACGTGATACTTATAAAATTGGATGTTATTTTTCAACATCATTGGCCAATATTTCACTGTCTTAATAAAAAGATACCCAAAAAAAAAGATGACCATCCCAATGTTACATGGATCTCCTTCATTAACTGATGTCACAAATTACACTTAGCACTTAAAGATAGGATAATCTAAAATATTAATGGATAACCAAGTTGCATTGGCAGCATCAAACTCCACATAAAGTTGATCTTGGCATCTCCTGACTGAAATAGAATTAAAACCCGAATTGGAATTGGAATGAATTTGAATGCTTGAATTCATTCATATCAAAGCTAAGATGTCTATTTAAACAATCATTTTCGAAATTGGGACTTACCAAGACTTTTGATTGTCTCTTTTCCCATTGAGAACTAGCCTGTAAAAAGTGCATGCTTGTTATGTTAGACAAGGAAAGAACTTAATAAAAATATGCATTAACCCGAACTCTTAAACATTCAAATAAAACATTTTCTCTTAAACCAAGTTTGAAATTTAAAAAGGCATCTACTGCAGATTGTAGGATGGAAAATGAAATGTTCTTATAGATTATAACATTGTAAAAATGCTTCCTCAGTCCATGTTATGATTATCTTTCATATTATTTAAGCAGAATATGACAACCACTACAATGTTTCAACCAAAGAAATCACATCAACCCAGCACTATCCACAAAAACTTTATAGTAAAGGCCTTACGTTGACTCTTTCTATTCAATGCATTTCATCTTCAAGTAATGATAGTTGTGCAGCAGATGTCCAATGAATGCAGTCCACAGGGCTAAAATACTCCCAAAAAAGAAAAAATTGTCAAATTAATTCTAGTAATCTTGATTAGCTTAATTGTTACACTGAAATATCATTTCCATACAAGAACTTCTAATACTCAAATATCTGAGATCCCAATCGAAAAGGAAGGGAATGTGAACTTCTAATAGACAGAGGCATAGATTTTTTAAAAGTGTTTGGGATTGGAATTATCATCAATAAAATACATGGCCGATTTTATAATTTTTTATGCTGTTAGAAAACAGTGAATATTATAAAATGTAATTAGCTTGATTCATGAGAGTTCATTCATCATGTAGCCTATGACTAAGAAGAACTTAATCTTACATTCACTGTCAGCAGAAGTAATCTTGTTCAAGGCACGATCAAGAAAGGAAGAATAATATTAGAAATGATCGATAAACATAGTCTATGAGAGTGATGTTCATAGACATACCAACTGTCGATCGCCTGCTAAACTAATTCAGGGTTCCCACATTGGCTATATACCCTAGCTCTTCCAAAGTCTTTCTCTATTGCAATCACATCAGGGGCTACATTGGTACAAATTTTGCAGCCTGTTGAAGGATTTGAAGCATAATTACATACATGGAAAAGCTTTGTAGACTCTAAAGCATCATCTTACAATAAAAATAAAGCCTATTATTTAAAGCATTTTGCATTTAGGAAGTAGTCTCTTTTGCATGACTTGAATGAATCTTGCTAATACATTTTTAAATACAATTTTCTATAAAAGAATCATTACTGAGAGAATCACAGCTCTTCTTTGTTTGTAAAGAGGTAAAATAGGTAGACATTAGGGGCTTATGAAATGTGTTTGGTGCTGACATAAACATAAAAAAAAACAAAATAACACTGTATATAGAGTAAAGTACCTATGCAGCTGAATTCATCAACAAAAGCATGATCCTTGGGGCTAGAATCATCCACAAAAGGATTCATTGAAGTCAAAGAATATCCATGAATTTCATCATTAACCTTGCGCTGGACAGGATCGTTGAGCACCTAATAAAAAGAACAAGGTATAAAACCTCAATAACTTTTGTCTCAAACTCGATTGAAGAAACAAAGGGAACTCACTGCATAGACTTCATTGATGAACATGCAGAAGGAAAATAAAGATTAGAATATGAGACACATGAAGATAGATTGGTTTGTATCATTACAGAGGAAAATATGGCAATGATCTCTTTCTATGCACTATGATAGCTGTAAAGTTGTTGTGTCCCCATCTTCGTTACTACCAGCGTTTAGGGCATTTGCTTTGATTAAAGCAGATTTGCATGAAATCTCATGTTGCAATGTTTTTATCTGAAACAAAATGCATCGAATCGAAATTAACAAAACAATTTGTATTTCTGAAATTAAGAGTGCAGTGATGAACTCATTGCAAATGCTTACCCTATCCTTTCCCAAATTAAGCTCTTACAAAAATTAACATAACAGAATCATCAATCACCATTATCAAATTGCAGAATAAGAACAAGGAAATGAACGAAACGCTGAAGAAACTAACCGCTGAACAAGAGATAGCAGAAAGCTGAAATTGATGAATCCAAACTAGTATTAACTGAATTAAATTTCTGTTCGAGACAACTATAGCATATATCACACCGTTGCATGAAATTGAAAAAAGGAATTACGAGCAGGTCAGAGATTACGAACAGCATATATCTTGCTGAATTATATCACACCATTCCATGAAATTGAAAAGAGGAATTAATTGAATGAAATTGAAAATCTAACCAACAAGTAAAGAAAAACGGAGGGCTTCAATTTCAGTTAATTAGCGGATTGAAAATCTAACCTCCAAGCAACAGAATCACAAAATTAGTGTTCAGATTAGAGCGGTGGCAGAGAGAGATCTACGACGACGGCGATGAAGGGAGTAGACGCGTTGAAAGCAGCGGAGAGGGCTCTGTGACAATAGCGACGAAGGGAGCAATGCGACGAGAACGGCGGCGGAGGGGCTCGTGCGATGCGAGCGGTGGAAGGGGCTCGTGCGATGCGAGCGACGGTGGCAGCAGCAGAGAGAAGTAGTAGCTCATTGATGGAGAAAGGAACAAGATCATTTGAATTGTGTGGTGTGAATAGAGCTCGATAGGGTTAGGAAAATGCTAGGTTTAACTCAATTTTTCTGACGGAATATTTTAAATTACAGACAGATTTTCTATCTGTAATAATCCACCAGTAACTATTTCTCAAAAAAAATTAATTTTTTCAATAAAATTATCGACATATTCTCTTTTTTGTCTATAATTTATCCTAATCCATTTTCTTTCATTTTTAATAGAAATTTTCTTACAAAATTTATCTGTATTTTTATGGGATAAAATCTATAAAAAATATCTATCTGTAATAAATATTTTTTTAGTAGTGATCTCTTCCTTCTAATGAATCAATAAAATTGCGATTTTGTGAACCATGTTGTTTGACTGAAATGCATTTGTTGTCCTTTACTAATGATTCTTTTAATTTCACTGCTCCCCTGATATGATATATATTGACATTTGGAGCTTTTTCAATTTGCATGAAATTTCAAGCTTTTCAAATATTTGTGTAATTCAAAAATCAAATTGAGACTCATAAAGTTAAGATGATATTTTAAAAAAAAAAATAAAAATCTATTGCAGTACGAAATAGTAAATCATCTATTTTAATACTTAATTATTTTTTAACCAAAATTTCATGAGAAGTGATTTAATAGTGAGAAGTTTAATATATATATATATATATATATATATATATATATATATATATATAAAGATGTTAGATTTAAATTTGATATGTGAATGTAATAAAATTATAATAAAAAAAGAGAAAATTTTATTTTTTTTTAAGAGATATTAAAATGACATTTTCTTTTCTATATTTAAAAAATGTACACCACCTCTTCCTCGTTCTACAATCCTCGTCCCTATTTGACTACACCTGATAGATTCAAGTTAATTTTTGGATACAGGTGCTAGTCACCATGTTACTTCAGATGCAAGCAACCTCTCTTTATGACAGAATACAATGGTCCTGATAAGATTCTATTAGATAATGGCTCAAGTATGGTTATCACTAACAGGTTAATAGTTAAATTAGTCTCCAAAAGATAAGATATTTTTCAATTCAACTCTGAAAGATTTTTTCAATCAAATTGGTCCTTCAAAAATTGCGAATTAATCATATTTGTCCTCGAGTCACTTTATTAATTTTTTTCAAAGATTGATGTTGTAAATTGTTAATAGATAACATATATAATACTTGATATGTCTAATTGGATATTGATTAAATATATTTATGAAAATTTATTAATGTAGTTATTTTCTCCTATTACAAAAATTTTATTCCTAATATGATCTAGTGACTAAATTGATAGATTTTCGTAAACATATTTAGTTAATATCTAATTGAATATGTTATATGTCATATGTGCTATCAATTAATATTTCACATTATTAATTGTGAGTAGAGTAATTAAAGAACATATATGATTAATTTATAATCTTTGAAGGATCAATTTGATTGAAAAAATCTTTTAGGGACGAATTTAAAGAATACCTTATCTTTCAAGAACTAATTTGACTATTAACCTTATAACTAATATTGGTGAATCCTATCTCATGTCCCTTGAAAATAAAAGAAAATTTTTTTCTCAAATAATTATTCCATATTCCCTTGAAGAGGTGACTCAAAACTTTGTTAGTGGGCAGAAATTTGCAACTAATAATCATTTTTTTTTTAATTTCATGCTAACTTTTATTATGTAAAAAATGATATGAAACTCACAAAATTTTGCTTCAGAGAATACCTAAAAGAGGAGTTTATCAATTCCAAAATGTGAGAATAAATTTAAATTGTTGAAAGATTCTAGTTGAGACCCTTGCTTTTTTAGCACCAGATCTAATGATTATACTGTGCTGCATAAGAGATTAGGCCATTGTGCTCCAAAAATAACACTCACTATCATGAAATTGTGTAATGTACCTATTCCTTCTAGTGAATCAATAAAATTGCGATTTTGTGAATCATGTTGTAAAATGCATTTGTTGTCCTTTATTTACTAATGATTCTTTTAATTTCACTGCTCTCCTTGATATTATATATATTGATATTTGGAGCCTTTTTCCAATTTGCATGAAATTTCAAGCTTTTCAAATATTTGTGTAATTCAAAAATCAAATTGAGACTCATACAGTTAAGATGATATTTTTTAAAAAATAAAAATCTATTGCAGTACGAAATAGTAAATCATCTATTTTAATACTTAATTATTTTTTAACCAAAATTTCATGAGAAGTGATTTAGTAGTGAGAAGTTTAAAATATATATACAAAAGATGTTAGATTTAAATTTGATATGTGAATGTAATAAAATTATAATAAAAAAAAAAACAGAAAATTTTATTCCTCTCTTTTGAGAGATACTAAAATGACATTTTCTTTTTCTATATTTGTAAAATATACACTTTTCTCCCTCGTAATTTTTAAAAAACTAAAAATCTCCTTTTTAATTCATTTTAAATTTTTTTGTGTTAACTAAGGTTAACTTTACTCATTTTTTAAGAAAAAATAAATTATTTTTTATAAAAATACTCTTTAGCAAAATTTTTATTTTTTGGTGATTAAATTTTATCTATCAAAATGCCCTTTAACAAATTATTTTCTATTGATTAAATTATATTTTTATCAAAATATTCTTTAAAAAATATTTTAATGATTAAATTATTTTTTCTTAAGATACTCTTCAATAAATTTTTTTAATTATTAAATTATGATTTTACCAAAATTTTCGTTAACAATTATTTTGTACTTTATTATTAATTTTTCGATATCAATGTTTATTATTTTAATATTAAATTAAAAAAATCTTATCACGGTTAATATGTATAACAATTAATATTAATAAATAATTTGTTCTATAGAACTATTGAAAATTATTATAATTTTATCAAAACTTAAAAATAAGTCAAGATAGATAAATTTTAAATTTAAAAAATTAACATCTCGTTCCTTCACATTTTTACAAAGCAAATTTTTTTATAATTAAAAAATTATTGAAAAGTATCTTAAAAAAAAGTAATTTAATTGTTAAAATTTAAAAAAAAATATGTAAAAAATACAATTTAATCCGTAAAAATAATTTATTAAAGGATATTTTGATAAATAAAGTTTAATAACAAAATATAAAAATTTTATTATTAAAGGGTATTTTTGTAAAAAATATTTTTTTAAAAAATAGATAAAATTAATATTAGTTAATACAAAAAATTTAAAATAAATTAAAATATAAAATATTTTAAAAATTATAAAAGAGTAAAGTATATATTTTATAAATAAAAAAATATCATTTTAATGTCTTTCAAAAAAAATAAAATTTTAAAAAAAAGAAAGTCACATTGAGATCTCACTTGAAAACCGCGTTATAGCTGCTTGGTTGTTGGCAATCGTATATTGAATAATTAACTAACATAACGACATAATGGATAATGTATTTAATTCAGTGTTGATTGTGATAACCTAATCAAATTGTTTAGTATGTAATATTGTAATTCATCTAATTCCTAAAAAAAATTTAGAAAATCAGAAAATTTTATAATTTATAGTTATTAATTAGTTATTAATAGTATTTTTAATAATATAAAATTATATCTATTAATATAAAATTATTCATTTTTTTTTATTAGTTAAATATTGACTAAATTTTAATAAAAATACTGACCCTAAACTTTCTTATTCTTAAAATATGGGTCATTGTTAGGTACTCTAAAATTAAAATAAAAATATTTATTTTCTCCAATTAATTTATATCATATATGTTAAAGTAGACTTGTTATAAGGATTAAGATTTTTTTTAAAATAAAAAATTGATAAAATAATAAAATAAAAAGTTTATTATTTTTAAATTAAAATAATAAAATATGCATTTAATAAAAGTTATAAATTCATAATAATTATTTTCTCATTTAATTATTTTACCAATTTTTTATTTAAAAAAATAAATTTTTATTATAAATATTTATTAATAATTTATTATTCAATTAATATATGATTGCAAGAATTATAATTTATACCGACAGCACCTAATGATTTTTTCCAAAATCCAACCAAAAGGCTTTACACGTTTTCACAACAAACTAGTTTATATATTTGGCATCAAATATGAATTATGAGAGCATCATGCATGCATGCTAAGTGCTACCTATATTCTCAACAAATTCAAAGCCCTGTCCACTGAACATCGAGCAAAATAATAATGCATCGCTTGGTTTATTCTTATTACTATTGCCTTTTTTGTTTTCTTTTTTCTTCTTCGTCAACAGCATTATCATCATACTCCAAATATGTCTTTATTTATTTATTAATGAATTTTAAAATATTTATACTAAAACAATTACTCTGTAATTATTAAATGATTCACTTTGAGTTGTGACTGTCATCAGAATATGGTAAAAGAAAAAAAAAAGAGGGGGGACGGTTTAAAAAAAATATATGTATTTTAAGTTTTTAATGAAAAATAAAAAGGAAAATTTCACTCCCCTCCCTTGCAAGATGTTAAAATGACACTCTCATCTCCTCTATTTTATAAATGTACATTCCCCTCCCTTCTAACTTTTAAAAAATCTCCTCTTTAATCTATTTTAAACTTTTTGTGTTAACTAATGTTAACTTTATCCATTTTTAAGAAAAAATAAATTATTTTTTAAAAAAATACCCATTAAAAAATTTTTATTTTTTATTATTATATTTTTTACTAAAATATTTTTTAATAAATTATTTTTTATTGATTAAATTGTATTTTTTTTAAAATTTAATAATTATATTATTTTTTTCCTAAAATATCCTTCAATAATTTTTTAATTATTAAATTATAATTTTACCAAAATTTCCGTTAACGACTTTTTTATATTTTACTATTAATTTTTCAATATCTATATATATTATTTTAACATTAAATAAAAAATTTTAGTAAGATTATTTTTCAATATCAATATATATTAATTGTTATATATATTAACAGTGGTAAAATTTTTTTATTTAATATTAAAATAATATATATTGATATCAAAAAATTAATAGTAAAATATAAAAATAATTGTTCATAAAAATTTTGGTAAAATCATAATTTAATAATTAAAAAATTATTGAAGGATAGATATCTTAGAAAAAAAATAATTTAATTATTAATTTTTTTAAAAGTATTTTAATAAAAATACAATTCAATCAATAAAAAATAATTTATTAAAAGGTATTTTAGTAAGTAAAATTTAATGATAAAAAATAAAACTTTTGTTAATGGATTTTTTTCAAAAAATAATTTATTTTTTTCTAAAAAATAGATAAAGTTAACACAAAAAGTTTAAAATGGATTAAAGAGGAGGTTTTTTAAAAGTTAGAAGGGAGAAAAATGTACATTTATAAAATAGAGGGGAGAGGAGTGTCATTTTAACATCTCAGAGGGGAGTGAAATTTTCTCAAAATAAAATGATTTAATCATAGTATTAAATGTATTAATTTACAATTATATTATTTATTTATTCAATTAATAAAAAGAGTTCACTTTCATAACAGTTTTGATAGCTTATTCATATATATACTAGCTAGTAAAGCATTATTTAATTTGTTTATATGCTTTCTCGTTTATCCAAGGTATTTACTGTCAATTAAAGCGATGATTAAATTTATTATCATCTCTATATATACAAACGATTTTTTTTTTCATACTATCTCCAATTCGTCAAGTAAAAAATTATTCTATCACAAATTATTTAAGTTTAATTTAAAAAATTTTTACCAATCAATGAATTACTATATGCAAAATTAAGTATGAAGTAACTATTCGACTAACTTTACTTCTCGTACAAATTAAACTATCTGAGTTAAAATATTTGATTGATAAATATTAAAGAACAAGTCCAATAAATAAAGATAATGCCAAGAATGGTGAGGCTATTTATTGGTTCATTTGTTGATATGCCTAATAAACGTCCAAACTGGCTCCATATACTTAACTTTCACGTAAAGTTATGTGCTAACACCTCTATCAAAGATTGGAATGTTCCACAATCAATCAATAATGAGTGTCTAGGCCTAATTTGAATCAAATATCTTAATGAATTGTTTATCTTTATCTAACTATCATCAGGATCGGAGGTAGCTCCAATAGTTCAAACACTATGTTGTATTCTAAAAAACAAACTAACTACTATTAGATGAATTTTATTATACATTCAACTTCGGTAGAGATAGTGTGAGGATCTGAGGTAGCTCCAATAGTTCAAACAGTATGTTGTATTCTAAATATTTTATTTGGTTCTTTATTATTTACATCTACTTTAAATAAGAATTAATTCTGACATATAATTGAAAAATTAAAATACAATCAATTAAGAATTTTATCTATAAAAAGAATTATTCATGAGATTTAATCGAGATGTAAATTATCATGGAAAATAAATCATATGAATATAAATTTTGACTAATAATTAAGATTACAGTATAGATTTTGGAAGGACTAAAATTATGTGAATAAAATTATAAAAAAAATTATTCATGAGATCTAATCGAGATGTAAATTATCATGGAAAATAAATCATGTGAATATAGATTTTGACTAATAAGTAAGATTGCAATATAGATTTTGGAAGGACTAAAATTATGTGAATAAAATTAAATTATGATCGACATATTATAACCTAGTAATTACTGTATTAATTTAAAATTAAAAAAATGTTAAAAATTTTTTATTTTAAATATATTAAAAACAATTAAAGACTTGATTAAATTTACTTAACTAATAGTATTATACAAATAATAATTAGAATAATTAAATAATATTACTGTATTTTTAACATTTATATTACTCATGATATATATAATTACTAAAATTTATCTAATAATCTGAGTGAATATATATAAATTACATAGTTTGTAAATAAGGGTTTTAAATTGAATATTTACTTTCTTCAATAATTTTGTCGAAAGATTCAAATTAATTATATATTTTTTTGGTACCAATAAAATAAAGCAACGCAAATAAAATTAATATCAATTTTATTTTATTTTTATTAATATAAAAATTAAAGGAATAACCGATTATTTTGATATTTACTTATATATATATATATATATATATATATATATATATATATATATTGTTTTTACTAAATTAATTTTACTAAATATATGTTTATTTCAAAAATTCCATAGTTTTCTTTCACTAAATTTATGCCTTAAAAATTTTAGTATAATTGGACCATCTTTTAATTTATTCATTATAATTTATTAACTTAGAAATCATCTATGTAATATAAAAAATAGTATACTTTCCTTGAGAACCACTTTATACTTTCCTCACCATAAACAAAAAATTTCAAATGAGTTGTTTGATTTATCTGTTACATAAATTAAAGAGCTTCCTTGATATGATAGGTACTCTCTTTGAAAATCTATTTATTTTGTTAAGAAGAGAATTTGTAAAAATTAAGGTCGTCAGTGCCGTCATCTTTATTAGGACGAATATTCCTCACGTGAGTTGTTAAAT
Source organism: Arachis stenosperma (assembly GCF_014773155.1). NCBI lineage: Eukaryota > Viridiplantae > Streptophyta > Magnoliopsida > Fabales > Fabaceae > Arachis > Arachis stenosperma. The sequence continues at coordinate 18,210,326 of NC_080378.1, forward strand.
ATTCTATTCAAAGATTCCCATTCAATTTCATTTTACAATTTTGATTAGCATTATTCATTTATTTAATCTGTCTTTATAGTTTCGGCTAATCTGTGACAATGAAATTAGTAATAATCATTTAGTATATGACAAAAGCTACAAAACGTTTCAACCAAGTTTCTTCACTTAATTACGAGTAAAATCACACCACCATAGACCTCTATCCTTAGTAATTAAGCTAAAATTTATGTAAACTAAGCTAAATTTGGAACTTACTTATCTTATAATATTTTATTTTACTTGAATTAAAATGATATTTATTAACAAAAAGGGTATTTAATTTACTAGTTAGGAATGATCATTTTAAATACACAAGGATATCAAAAAAAAATTTCTCAAAATTGTTATAAAGTATTCGTATAAAACACTCTAAAGTGAGAACTAAGTCCTCTAGAGAGCTTATATAATATTCACTTAATTGCTTTCATTTGGTTAAGTTATTCTTCTTTGTTTTTGTTTTTCTAACTTCATGTCCTTCAAACATAAGTAATTTCTCTCTCTCTTTAACTTCTTAAGCAAGAGTAAATTTCTAAATTAGTCTTAAATGAATTCTTAATATCGATTTTGTACTCAATCAGGATATATAGAAGGATTATTATTAGAACATTGTAACATTATTCTTTAATTTAATCCTGCATTAATTAAAATAAAATTTAATTATTTTATTAGTTCTTATACTTTTACTAAATATTTAATTAGGTCTTTATATCTTTTTTTAATTGGATTATTCTTAATTACACTGTTTTTAACTTTGTAATTATTAGATCCTTTGTAGTGTATAAATATTAGAGTTAGCTGAATATTTTTTTTGTAAAATAAAAATATATATAATTAAAAACTTAATTAGATCTTTGATCACATATTTTTTAAAAAAAATATTCTATTAATTTTAATATTTTTTATATGAAAAAAGTCTAATTATAAAATTAAAAATAATATAAAAATTCAATAAAAAAATATAAATACTTAATTATAAATTTAATATAACTATAAAGACTAACAGAATAATTAAATTTTAAAATAAATGTTTATGTTACTTCTAACTTCTTTTGATGTTGTACCCTTTTCTTGGATGAGAGGAGAAAATAAAAAAAAATAGAAGTTGAAGAGAAGATTTTTTTTTCTTACTTAATTGTAGATTGAAAAATGAATATATATTATATATATAACTTTTTTTGTTTCATAAGGATATTAATAACTACGATTGTCAATCGGCTTTTTTAATAAAATTTGCCATCACATTAGTTTTAATTTATCTTCAATTGAAGAGAGTTTTCTTAAAAAAATGATAACTTCTACAGTAATTATTTTTCTATTTTTATCTTTTTTATTTTTTCTTCACATCTGATCTGAACAAAAGAAAACATATATAAAAAAATAGTCCAACTTATTTCTTCTTATTTTTTTTCTTCATATTTAATTTTCTCTTCCACAAATACTAGATTAAACTAAGAATAAAACTAATTTTTTTTAATTGTGAAAGGATTGAATTATCATTTTAAAGTACAGACGTCCTTTCATAAAATAGACAAATACATATATTAGGATAGAATTTTGCTATTAAACTAAATTGATAGTATTAATATTTTTTGAGAATATATAATAAGAAAGAGTGAGGAATTTATAAGATAGGAAGATGTTCACATATGTCACTCTATTTGCTTGAAATATGGTATTTCAATTTCTACAACCATTGAGATATATATTAAATAATACATGTGGTCAAGAATTAGTGAATAAAAATATTGTGCATATCAATCACAAAAGGTCTACAAAAAACCTGCAACGAATTTTTTCTTTTGCCAGTTTGGAATGGATGAAAATGTCCAACCTACCCCACTTAGTCTGTTTCATCGTAATATACAATGAGTCCATCTGTCAATGATTTATATGAATTATGTCAAATCATTTTTTTCTAAGCCATTTTTAACAATAAAACTTTATTTTTTATTTTTTAAATTAACTCTTAAATATATATGTTATCATAAATTTTATAAAATTAAAAGTTTATTAAAAAATTGATGGAAAATAATGTTAAAATATTTAATTTTACTCATTTTTTTATTTTTCTAAAATTTTTTTAATTTGTGAAAAATCTTAAAATTTATTATTTTATATATCATTTTCATATTTCACTAATAAAATAATAAAATATATATTAAAAATTTTAGTCATATTTTGCAATTTTATATATGAAAAATATGTAAAAATATTTTACTTAAATATTTTACTTCTATATAAGTGAAATATACACAAACTGAATAAAGAAAAAAAAATATTTTGGATCCTACTACAAAAAATTGTATTTTACGTTAAATGTATTTTTTATTTTTTATTTTTATTTGAACTATTTTTCAAACGTTACATTAAATGGCTTAAATTTGTTGTTTTTGCACTTTAAATTAAATTAATTGAGTTATTCCTTTTACCTTGTAAATTTCAACTCTTTCTTACAATTTTGATTAATTATTAAGATTTTTTTACAAGTTTAAAACTATTTTCAATATATATCGTGTAATATATGTTTTTTATTTTTGTTTTTAGCATATAAGTTTGTTTACTATAAATAAAGAGTTTATCTTAATTAAAATATGTATTTAATATTAACAATTAAATAATATTCTTTTCATATATCATTTTGTTAATCTTTTATCTTTTGAGACCAAATTGGTAATTTTTTTTTGTAAATTTTAATTTGATATATTCATAATTTGCTTTTACGGACTTTATTTTTTAAAAAGTAAAATTATTAAATTCTCGAATTAACTTTTAAATTCTTATAAGTTTACAATTTAGATTAATATAAGAAATAAATTTAATAATTAGTAATTTAAATTTGAATAAGCTAGGATGAATTTGAGTAAATTTCATAAATTCACATAAATATGTATAAATTGGATAACCTTTGGATATACTATATATTTTAAACCTATTTTGCCCTCTTCAGTATTAAAAATTGTAATTTCATAAAAAAATTACCTTCAAATTAAAATTTTACAATAAAAAATATGATATCTAACTATATTTAATAAATTTTAGTTTTTAATATGGCACGATTTATGATTTGTTCAAAGATAGATAATCAAGATAGAGAAAAAATATTTAATAAAGTAAAGTAAAATTTTATATATTGAGTTTTGATTGCTTGATTGATGTGAAAAAAATAAATTATAAAAGTCTTGAAATTTTTTATAGCAAAATATCTATTTATTATATATTTCTAATTTTACAATCAAAATGTGTCACATATCACTTTTTCATTGTAATTAGAATCAAATCTTTTCCTCCAAAATTAAGAAATTTTCCTCTTCTCCTTACTAATTTTATAACCAATTCATCTCATTGCAATTGAATTCAAATATTTCCCTCCAAAATTAAAGAATTCTCCTATCCCCCCTCTTCCTTCCTCTATTTCTCTCGTTCCTTCAACCACTCTATCTATTTTATATATCATTATCAATATCAATGACTAATTACTAATTTGACAATTAAAATGTGCAACATGACATTCTTTAATTACATTAAAATTAAAATTAAAATATACTTACATTATGTATTATATATTATTATCTAATTTAGCAATCAAATGTGTCACATGACACTCTCTTATTAAATTGAGAGAAAATATTTTTTTCAAAATTAATAAACTCCCTTCCTAAATTCTCTCATCTACCTCTCTCCATTTTTCTATTTCTCTCTACTATTTTTATTCTATATAATTTATATTTTATATTAGTAATTTGAAAAATCAAAATATGTCATTCGATATTTTTTTACAATTAAAATAAATATTTTTTCTTTCAAAATTAACAAACTCTCACTTTCACTCTCATTTTTCATTTTTATCTTTCTCTCTCTTTTCTCTCCTTCTCTATTTTTTCTATTTTTCTCTTCTACAAAAAACAAAATGAACAAAATAATATAATTTAAATAAAAATATTATTATTAGTGTTATTATATACATATATAATTTTTTTAGTTTTTTATTTAGTTTTAAATTTTCACCGCTTATCTTTTTAATCTATATTTTCATTTCTCTTCTTTCAAATATTTATTACATATATAATTTGGAGAGAATACTATTGTTATAATTAAAAGTTAGAATCAAGATTCAATTGTTTTAAAAAATTAATTTTGAGTTAATTTTATAACTATCAGTATAACTTTTTTATGCTAATATCTAATTATATTTTTATATACATAGAGAGAAAAAATATTATTTTTAAATAGCAAATATAAAAATAATTATTTTTATTTGTGCAACAAACTTAACAGTTAACACCTAGTTAAATGTAAAAGCATAGACGTTAAATTATTTTAAATTTTAGATAACAAATGTTAAAATTAATTATTAATAAAAAATTACTTTTTATATAAAAATAATAACTAAAAATCTTATTATTTGATTTTTTATCAACAGATACTTTGGCCTACTTGTCTACTTAACCAGAGACTTTTGTTGACTAAGGACTTTTTTTCGTAAAAATAGTTTGATTTTATAAATTTTTTGTGCCATACATAATATGTACTGTGAGAAGAACAAAATGTACCGTAATTTTAAAAAATTTATATTCACATAATGTTATTACGAATAAAAATACTAGTTGATATATAAGCAAAAGACTTTGCATGTTTTAACTTTCAAGTAATCTTTAAAATAAATTCAAATTCTATTTGGATGATTTATTTGATCAAATCAAACTTTATAATTTAATTATCAAAATAATAATTAATTAATAATTTAAAATATATTAAAATACTTGTTAGTATATCAACTTATAAATTTTAAACACAACAAATCAAACTAAATTTGTCAATTAAAATTGCTATTTAACAAAAATTCCCAAAGACATGATAACATGAAGTAATTATCATAATAGTTGGATGCCAAAAAAAATTTTAATATTATTTTTTATTAAATATTTTATTATTAACAAATATTAATAATTATAACCATAAATAATGATCATATTGTGAGTCAATTTAATAATCATATTTATATGTGTATAATTTAATAAATAAGATATATTAAATTTTTTCAATGAAAATTATTATTATTATTAATCTATCTAAATTATTAATATTTTTTAATAAATTCTAAAATGTTTATTTCTCACCTTATTATCCATATCATAATGATAAAATTCATGTAAAATAATTATATAAATTGTTAAAATGTGTTTAAAAGCTAATATAGGTAAATATTCACAATATATAATTATATATATGAAAATATATAAAAAATACGTATATATTTAGCTTTTTTTTGTCACACTACACTTTTTTTATTATCTAACACATTTTACGGTTCATTAAGAGGGTTAGTTTTGTCCTTCAAATTTTATTACACGACAAATTTGTCTAAGGCTACTTGTTAGTACAAAGGAATATCATATTCCGTTATTTCGAGTGCCATACGAGATAATTTTTCTATAAGATAAGAAATTTATTAATTTATTATCTTTAAGGTTTTGAGTTAGATATAGTATTTTTTTATCTTATATTTTCTTATTTATTGATTCTTCTCTAAAATTTTTTTGGTGGTCGAGAATTTTTACAGTGACTCATCAACATAGTGGTATTCGAGCCAATAGTTAATTAATCTGGTTTAAGAAATATTCAAAATGAAGTATCAAAAGTTTTTTCAGCAAAAATGATTTGAACAACGTGTTTTGCAGTGTTTTACAATGATGTAATAAACAAATACTACATGTAAAAGAAGAATAAAATTAATTTCATATTAAAAAAATAAAAAAATAAAAATTTTATAAAATAAGAGACTTATTAATTTATTATTTTAATAAAATTTTAAATAAAATGTAATATTTTATAAAATATTTTATATAATAATTATAGTTTTTTAAAATAATTACTCACATAATTAATGTAATATTAAATAATTAGATACTGTGCATTAAAATTAAATCTATGTATATATGGCAAGTTGGCAACTCTCTCCCTAGGGAAAACCAATGCATTGAATCCGGTTAGAGTTTAGAACGATTGGAGAGTGTAATAGAGGGGCCCACAGAATTTGGAATATTTTTTGGGAATCTTAATTGTTTCTTCTCCTTTAGACACATATGAAAAGCAGTAGCCTTAGGAGACAGAAATCATGAGCAGTGATAGAGGGAAGAAGCAACACGAAAATCAAAGTGATCCATTTCATTCTCATCTGCACCATTCTTCGCATTACACATTGGCCAATAATCGTTGAACGCTTTAACTTGTACTCATTTACAAGGTAACGCTTGTTTCAATGATTAGTTTGACTTGTTACTATAAACAGCTCTTGTCTTTTTCATATGATTATAACACTTAGAGATAAGAATTACTTTGAGCAATTATTTACATCAAACATATACTTGTTTTAAAAGCTAGTTTAATTGCTAGTGGGGACCCGATTTTATACTGTTGTATTGATCGGAATTTTGAAACTCTTTTATATTATTAATATTATAATACACGTTGATATAATATTTTAGAGAGTATTTTATTAATAAAATTTTTAATGTATATTAATAAAATTATTAAGTAATTAATATATTATTTTTATAAAACTACAAATATATTAATTATAATTTTTAAAATATATTTTTAATAAAATGACAATTATAATTATTATTAAATTTTTTTTATAATTTATTATTAAAAATTTAATTTGTTCAATTGGTATATAAGTTATTAAAATTAGGATAAAATACATAATTAAATCAAATTTAAAATAATATTATATGATTCGCCCAAAAAAACGTTACATGAATTATCCAAGTACATGTTTTTATATAAATCAAATGAGATGCATTTGATTTATAAATTTTTATGATGAAATTTATCAATTTGAATTACCATAAATAATGCAAATCTAATAAGTTGATTTATGCATGCATATCAGCCATCTAATAAATCGAATCAGGTACGCTCGATTTATGCATGCAAGATTTCGATTTTTGTTATCTAAAAATTTAAGTTAAATAAAAAAAATTTATAAATTTTTTTTATAATAAAATGTTAAAAATTTGATTTTTGTTATCTAAAAAATTAAGATAAATAAAAATAAACATAAAAAATTTATGTAGAATAACATGTAACATTGATATATTTAATAGGGTAAAGTACTAAATTAGTTAATCTCCTACGTTTGGGCGTAATTCTATTTTGGTCCTTAAGGTTTAAAGTTGAATCTAAAAAAAATTCATTTAGTTTTAATATAGTCGTGAGGTCAAAGTTAAATAATTAACGAACAAGGCCGATAATTTGAATAATAAATACAAGTTCCAAAGGCACAAAATCAATATCAATACATTTATTTATCATTTTTCTTACCATTTAAATAAAATATTTTCTATAGAACTAAGGAGAATGATAAATAAATGTATTGATGTATTTACAGTCAATTTTGTGCCTCTGTAACTTGTACTTATCTTCTAGACCTTGTTCTTGTACTGCTGAATATTTCGTTAATTATTTAACTTTGATTTCACTGTGAGAGTACATTAAAATCAAATGAAACTTTTTTGAATTCAAACAGGACATTTTAAATTTTAAAGAGTAAAACAGAATTACACACAAATATAAAGACCAATTTAATATTTTAATAATATATAGATGTATAATATATACTAACTATTAAAATATACATAAACCATGTTGAATTAGTTATAAGCTCTATTTTTTATTTTATGGCTTATTTTAGATATAATTATTTAATATGACAAAATTATTGTTATATTTTTTATTTTTTTATTTTTGTAAAATATATTAAATCTTATGTTAGATGAAGACTTAGGTGTGGAAACAAGCTAAGCCAGGTCAGGCTTTGCTCTTAACAGGCCTGGCCTGTCATACAGTTGATTGGTCTGAGCCTTTCCTGCAACCTGTTATAAGCTCTTTATAAAGTACTAGACCTGTCCTGTTATTCAGCCTGTTAAAAGGCCTAATAATTTTTTTTTACAAAAATAAAAATATTATTTAAAAAAATTATTTTTTAATAAAAATAGTTATATGTAATATGTCATATATTTAATATTTATAAAAAATTTTAAACTTTTAACATATTTAAAATATACACAAATATTTATAATAAAATATAATAAATTTAAAATATCTCATAATTTTATTAATAATAAATAATTATTTATATATTTAATTATATTTTAACCGGCCCAGGCAGGCTTGACAGGCCTATAAGACTAATTAGTGAGTCTAGGCCTGGCCTATTAATGTATTAAAACTTTTAAAAAAGCCGAACCTGTACCTATTTTATAATAGGCCAGACCAAATTGCAAACCCCTGACAGACCACCTGACCTTTTTCCACTCCTAAGTGGAGTATATGTTTTCATATTCTATTACCATAAACTTTAGAATATTAGATTATGAAATTATTTAACTTCAAAAATTTAATTTATCCAATAAAATATATAAATAATTATATACTTTATGGAGTAAAAACTTTTATGGTCATAAAACTTTATTCTCTGTAATAATTTACTACTTTATTTTTGATGTACTAAAAAATCGCTATCTCTTGTAATAGTTTATATTTCCATTATCTGTATTCATAAACAGCTATATGTTACATAAAAATAATTTGACAGGAGTAACTATTTTAAAAATTCTTTTATAATATAAAATTTAATAAGTTTAAATAAATAATTTGTCTCTAAATTGTACATATTTTTTTAGTTTTCATATAAGAACAAATAATTTTGTCTCTAAAATGATCAAATTTAATAAGTTCAATTCTAAATTTGTTTTTAATATTTTCTTTTTCTTTTGAAGTATTTTTTGATAAATTAATTTAAAATAATACTTTAAAAAATATTAATTTTTTTCCTAATATATATATTGATATATATTCTAATTAAATGGTATGTTATAATATAATTCATTTTTAAAATCATAATGCTATGGATGAAAAAAAAATAGTATATAAGACAAGTTTTATGAGATAAATTATATTAAATAAATAATTAAAATAAATAAAAATAAAATTATTAATTAATTAAAATTTATAAATGAATTTAATAATTTTAATAACTTATATATTAATAGAACATGTTAAATTTTTAATAGTAAATCATACAAAAAAATTCAATAATAATCATAATTATCCTTTTATTAAAAATATATTTTAAGAATTATAATTAATGTATTTGTAGTTTTACAAAATAAATGTATTAATTGTTCAATGATCTTATTAATATACATTAAAAGTTTTTTAATGAAATACTCCCTAAAATATTGCACCAGCCTATATTATAATATTCTCTAAACAATAGAGAAATATTATAACATCCATCTTGTTAGTGACATATTTATTCTTATCTCTAAGTTCCTGATAAACACACCACCCACCTCATGTCTAGTTTTTTTTTCTTATTCAATCTCAATGATTTTTCACAAATAGACCTTTAGTCCAATTAAATATATCCATGACACATATGACAAAAAAAATATGAAGAAAATAAAACTCACATCTTAAAACAAATAGTTAAATTATCCATTACCTTATAGGCTTGTACTCAAAACAAAAATGATCGATTATCCATTACTCGCATCTTAAAAAAGTCTCTAACTATTTAAACACATTGAAAGATCCTGACAAAAAAAAATACATTAAAAGATCTGCTCAATGATATTTGACAAAAAAAAAAAAAAAAACGCTCCGCTCAATGATTAGTTTACTAATATGTTTATAAAATATTCTATCTTATTAATAACTATGAAAAAAAGTTAAATGCCAATAAGTTTAATTTATATTTATCAATATTTTTAGTTAATAGTTTAGCATTATTTTTTTAGTCAATATTTTTAAATTTTTGACTAAAAAAAATATATTATATTTATCTTATAATATTGTTTTGTAACTATAATTTGTTCAAATAATTAGTTTAATATTCTAAAGTTAGATAAAAAAAAATTTTTAAATCTCCAAAACTCGGAAGGATAATATATACTCCCTTCTAAGAAAAACTTTTTAATTTGAGACTTCGAGTAAAGTTCCCTCAACTCAGTCCACTTCCATTAAACTAACTCTCTTTGGGTCATTAATATTTTAATAATTGTGCTTAGAATGTACTCAGAAGATAAAATAAAAAAATGAAACAAACACTCATGTCACAAATAAAATGAACTAGAACTTTCTACCTCTAACATCGACATCGTGTTAAACTACAGAATGTGAGTAATAATTGTTTGATCATTGAACAATTTGAATTGACTATTACTATTAATCCAACTTTTTTATAAATTAAACAACAACAACAATAATATATGTAAGTTTAATTAATTAAAATAGTAATTATTTTGTGTTCTAATTAAAAGCTTTTTGACTATGAATTTTAAAAATAAAAAAATATTTTTAAATAAATTATATATGATGAGGGTTATTTTTGAAAAAAAAAATTATGAACCAAATCCTTTATATATGACTACTATACGCATCTTGTTACGGACCCAACTCTCAAGTTCTGCACCCGTAACGGCCTCCGACCCGAATACCTAGGATTGACTCCACCCCTCTCTCTCTAGAAGGCTTATATCGGCTTCCACATCTTCTAACCAATATTCAAATTCAAATAACTCCCTTATCTTAACTAAATAAGATAAGATGAGATAACTTTCACTAGCTATATAAAGGGGAGCCAAAGCCCCCTCAAGTACGTCATTCGTCTCACAACTTTATACCTCCCAGATCCATTCTAACTTGAACGTCGGAGTGTCTTTGCAGGTACCACCCACTATTGCTCCAATCAGACGATCCGTCAACCGCTTCGACCCACCAGTTTCTGATCCATCTCACAACCTGTACCGGAGACTTCTTGTACATTGGTGGCGTCTGTAGGAACTGCAATGTTGTGGCGGCATGGCAGATAACACTAAGGAGCAATCCCCAAGCCACCACCACAGCTCACACACACAAAGCCCAACTCCGAACACCAGGGCGACCACCCTCCCACCCATGGGAAGATAACAAGCGATGTACATCGCCAACCAACCCCGCCCCACAACAACCAAAAGAAGACAACTGTCCACCCTTCGGAACCCTGGCCCCCGACGGCCTGGGAGAAAAGGCAATTCAAATAATCCAAGAACTGTGCCTCCAGGTGCAAGACCTCAAAGGCCGAGTTACGACTAAAAAATGGTATCACACGGAACATGGAAGCCATGTGACTTCCAGAACCCAATGTCATCGTGAAATCATGAACAACGGGTCATTCGAATGGCAACACAGTAAGAGACACGATCGCAGCATTTTTCGGGACTCGGAATGCCGACGTGAAGAAGACAACCAACAGCACTATGGGAAACCAAAAGAGCAAGAAACAAACATGTGATAATGAGAGCCACCCCTTTCACCAAAAGAATTCTAAGAGCCAAGCTTCTAAAGGGCTTTGACAAGCCCACAGACATTAAATACGACGGGACCAAAGATGTCCAGAAAGACCTAACGGCCTTTGAGGCCAGGATGAACATGGAAGAAGCCACCAACGCGGTCCGGTGCAGGGCCTTCCCAGTAATCTTAGCCGGTCCCGCAATCAAATGGTTCAACGCCCTTCCAAACGGTTCCATAGCCAGCTTTCATGACATCTTCAGGAAGTTTATGGAAGTTTATGGCCCAATTCACCACCAGAATCACCAGAACCAACCACCCCATCAGCGTACTCGGAATCACCCAGAGAAAAGACGAATTTACGAGGAAATACCTCGATAGATTCAATGATGAGTGCCACATGGTTGACGGGCTCACGAACTCGGTTGCCAGTCTTTACTTGACCAACGGCCTCATGAACGAAGACTTCCAAAAATACCTCACCACCAAGCCTTATTTGGACTATGTACAAAATTTAAAGCGTCGCAAGGGAATGCATCAATGACGAAGATGTGAGTCAAGTCGTAACCGTCAATAAACGACAACACAACAAATACGACACCTCACAATAACCCGCCACAAAAAAAATCCAAAAAGAGCACTTCAAACCAACAAACACAAACTAATCACCTAAGGTGGTAAAGTTTTCCAGCTGCACCCGTACCAGCTCCATCACAAAATAATAATGCATGATTAAGTTGCTCTGTTTTTTGTATGAAAATATTATCTTTCCTCAATATTTTTAGAAGCACACACGCATGTGATCCCATCCTTCATTGGACATTCGTCAAAATAATATGATAGGTAAAAAAATACTAACGACAAATAAAAAAAAAATTGCGAGAGTACTTCGCTAAGCCAAATAAAAAAATTTATATAATGGGAGAAACTTAATGGATAGAAACAAAGTCTTAATCTTTTTTGTTTTAAATTTACAGAGAAGTGCTACGTTATAATAAAATATCTTTCCTTTTTTTTTAATAAATCTATTTAAACACTTTTTTTAATTTGAGAAAAACATAGCACTCCAAACACATAATCAAATGCATGGTTAAATTTGCATATTAGCACACGTGCTTTTAACACTAAAAAAATTGTAATAAACTCATCACAATTTAAACAATCAGCTACCTAAAAGAATAAAAAATATATATAATAAATCTAAACAAAATATTAAAAAAATCTCAAACAAAAAATTTTAAAATTGAAAAATTTTTTAAAATAAAAAGTGATCAAACTTTGTTTTTAAACTTAGTCTTGAATTTTTTAAATATGGTATTTTTGTCAGTTAAACTTTCAGACTACGCCTTTAAAAAAGACAAGAACAACAAATAAAGATAAAATTGAAATAGAATTTAAATTGAAATAGAAAAGATCTATAGCCGAAGAATTATTAGGAAATAGTTTTCATATATGAAATGAATGAGAAAAGTGACATTGTTTTTTGAATCAGAGACAAACAAAGAAGCTAAAACTTAGAAACTTTTTGTTGGTGGCATTAGTTATTTGGTGAATTAGCTGCCATGATAAAATCTGTTAGAAATTTGTCATCTTGATATAATTAGATACAGTTTTGCATTTTTTGTTATTTATCTTTTGCTTTTTAGTATTAGTTAGTTAGTATTTTTTTTTTGGATATTTAGATTTTGATCGAAAACAGAAAAATTTATGTGATGAATTCAGGATTTTATCCATTTCTTCGTCTATTTGTTTTTTTCCATTTCTAACCCTAATTTCTGTCACATTCTTCGATTCTATTTTCTTTCATTCTTCGATTTTATTTTCTTTTCTTTTTTGCACGTAGACTCACACAGCAGAGTTTATGAGAGCTACCTCAATTCTCGCTTGATACATCAAGAAAGCATAAATTTGAGGGTTCCGATCACGAGATTACGTATGAAAGGTCTTTGATCTAATCTTTTAAAGGGTAGAATTAGTGAAATTGCAACCATGACAGATCCGAATCAAGAAAGTCCTATGGAGAATCAAAGCTTTTTGATGACAGATTTGCAAACTTTTGCACGAATGATGAGTTAAATAGCCACAATGCAGAGTCAGATTACTCAATCAGACAGAATGAGTTTAACTTGAATATGCTTCAAGATCTCTTAAGCCTGTTCTATCTCCACACTAGAAATAGTCCAGGTACTCCTCTCACAAATCAGAATTATCCACTCATGGTCTCGTTTGGTATGGCTTGCATTGAAGTCTGAAAACAAGTTGCGATTTATAGATGGTTCCCTTCTTAAACCTAGGAGATCAGATAGTTTGTTTGAGGCTTTTTGTTCTATCTTTTTTTTTTCTATCTTATCTTAGTGTCTGAAGCCACTAACACTCTTCTCTATCAGTTTTTATTTAACGAAATTCATTATGAGATCCAAAAATGCAGGAGCTTGAGGATGATTGGCACTTCTAAACTTCAAACAGGATTGTATATACTGAAAATTGGTAGCATCACTCGACATACGTCAGCCACACAGACAAAAATAACTGCTGAAGACCATCCTTTAGCAAGTACATTTTTTTTGAAGTAAAAGTTCAACACAATAAGGGGAGCAAAGGAATTAATAAAGACTAACTACTCAACGGCATAGCAACAACCAAAGGGATCACTACCACTCCAATCATCGGAAAACAAAAAGGACCTGTTTATAATTTCCACCATGCTTGAACCTTGATTATTGAAGATTCTAGCATTCCGTTTTAGCCAAATTATCTAGATAACAGCAAAGAAACCAATCAACCACCTCTTCCTCTCATCCTTCCTTGTTGAGATATTCATCCAACTTTCGAAATGTTGCTTTAGAGTACCCGGCATAGTCCATATCCTTCCAAGAGCGAACAGCCAAGCACACCACACCTGCTAAGTAAGTAACCTCACAACCAACAAAACAAGTGAAAAGTAGACTCCGACGACTTACAACATAAGGCGCATAAATTACCATTTTGGTTAATGATGAATCCATATTTGACGATAAATTTTGGATTGATTTGAGTGTATTTTATCATACAAACCCACATTTATTCATCTAAATAGCATACTTTTGTGTTCTCTCCCTAAATTGAGCCTAATTGTGAAAATATGCTATTTTGTGCCTAATTTAGTCAATTTTATCCCACTTTCATTCCATTCGATGCCTTGATGCTTTTGATGAATAATTTCAGGTGTAATAGGTTAAGATGGCTTGATGAAAGTGGAGGATAAGCATGCAATTGGGAGAAAATATGAAGAAATCAGAGGAGAAGCACACACTGGCGTATGCATACGCACAACCTACTGTGCGAATGCACAAAAACCACACAGCCATGTATGCGTATGCACAACATCCTGTGCGTATGCATATGAAGAAAATCAGCAAGTGTGCGTGCGCACACACATGTGCGTACGCACAGGTCCGAGCGCGTGACTCATTTATTGCAAATCGCTGGTGGCGATTTTTGGTCCTCCAAAGCCCAATTTTGGACCTTCTGAGGCTGATTGAGTGCTATATCAAAGAGGGCCTCCTTCCATGTGAAGGGGAGGGGCAATTAGGTTTAGCTTTTATCATGTTTTAGTGTAGTTTTCTAGAGAGAGAAGCTCCCCCCTCTCTCTAGAATTAGGGTTTCTTAGTTTAATTTCTTGCAATTTCTACTTTTAATTCTTGTTTTCATTTACTTTTCCTTGTCATTTATTGTTATTGCATCTTTGTTCTTTCCTTCTATTTGCTATTTTATTTCTATTGTCCTTTTATGTTTATGACACTTTGTTGATTTTAATTTTAATTAATGCAAATTTATGTTTCCATGTCATTTATTGCTTTCTTTAGTTGTTGTTATGATTCTCTTGCTTTTGGTATTTTAGATTTTATTTTTAATACAATTTAATATTATTTTATTTTCATGTACACCAAGTGTTTGATAAAATGCTTGGCCTAGTTTCTACTTAGTTTTTCTACACTCTTGGCTTGGAATTGATGACTTTGGTGATCCTTGAGTCATTGATGTCCATTCTTGTTTGGTACATTAGAGTAGTTAGTTGATTTGGTTTCCATTGACACTATGTGACCCTTAGTGTTGACATAGGACTTATGGATTGAAATCAACTATACCTATTTGACTTATCTTCGATGTAAGATTGACTAAGTAGGATTAACTCTTCATAATCATCATGTGTTTGTGGCTAATATCTAGGATAGATAACCTTAACTCTCAATTACATGCTGGTGCACGAAATTGTGATCATCAATAGCGCCATCAACATGGTACGCACAATTGTAATCTCAACTCTCTATCACAACTTTGCACAACTAACCAGCAAGTGTACTGGGTCGTCCAAGTAATAAACCTTACGCGAGTAAAGGTCGATCCCACAGAGATTGTTGGTATGAAGCAAGCTATGGTCACCTTGTAAATCTTAGTCAGGAAAACTCAAATGGTTATGGATGATGTATGAATAAAACATAAAGATAAAGATAGAGATACTTATGTAATTCTTTGGTGAGAATTTCAGATAAGCGTATGGAGATGCTTTGTCCCTTCCGTCTCTCTGCTTTCCTACTGTCTTCATCCAATCCTTCTTACTCCTTTCCATGGCAAGCTGTATGTTGGGCATCACCATTGTCAGTGGCTACAATCCCGTCCTCTCAGTGAAAATGTTCAACGCACCCTGTCACGGCACGGCTAATCATCTGTCGGTTCTCAATCAGGTTGGAATAGAATCCAGTGATTCTTTTGTGTCTGTCACTAACGCCCAGCCTTCAGGAGTTTGAAGCTCGTCATAGTCATTCAATCATTGAATCCTACTCAGAATACCACAGACAAGGTTTAGACCTTCTGGATTCTCTTGAATGCAGTCATCAATTCTAGCTTATACCACGAAGATTCCGGTTAAAGAATCCAAGAGATATCCACTCAATCTAAGGTAGAACGGAGGTGATTGACAGTCACACGTTCATAGGTGAGAATGATGATGAATGTCACGGATCATCACATTCATCAAGTTGAAGAACAAGTGATATCTTAGAACAAGAACAAGTTGAATTGAATAGAAGAACAATAGTAATTGCATTAATACTCGAGGTACAGCAGAGCTCCACACCTTAATCTATGGTGTGTAGAAACTCCACCGTTGAAAATACATAAGAACATCCTGTGCGTACGCATATGAAGAAAATCAGCAAGTGTGCGTGCGCACACACATGTGCGTACGCACAGGTCCCAGCATGTGACTCATTTATTGCAAATCGCTGGTGGCAATTTTTGGGCCTCCAGAGCCCAATTTTGGACCTTCTGAGGCTGATTGAGTGCTATATCAAAGAGGGCCTCCTTTCATGTGAAGGGGGGCAATTAGGTTTAGTTTTTATCATGTTTTAGTGTAGTTTTCTAGAGAGAGAAGCTCCCCCTCTCTCTAGAATTTGGGTTTCTTAGTTTAATTTCTTGCAATTTCTACTTTTAATTCTTGTTTTCATTTACTTTTTCTTGTCATTTATTGTTATTGCATCTTTGTTCTTTCCTTCTATTTGCTATTTTATTTCTATTGTCCTTTTATGTTTATGACACTTTATTGATTCTAATTTTAATTAATGCAAATTTATGTTTCCATGTCATTTATTACTTTCTTTAGTTGTTGTTATGATTCTCTTGCTTTTGGTATTTTAGATTTTATTTTTAATACAATTTAATATTATTTTATTTTCATGCACACCAAGTATTTGATAAAATACTTGGCTTAGTTTCTACTTAGTTTTTCTACACTCTTGGCTTAGAATTGATGACTTTGGTGATCCTTGAGTCATTGATGTCCATTCTTGTTTGGTACATTAGAGTAGTTAGTTGATTTGGTTTCCATTGACTCTTTGTGACCCTTAGTGTTGACATAGGACTTATGGATTGAAATCTACTATGCTTATTTGACTTATCTTCGTTGTAAGGTTGACTAAGTAGGATTAACTATTTATAATCATCATGTGTTTGTGGTCAATATCTAGGATAGGTAACCTTAGCTCTCAATTACATGCCAAGAGGTTTCTTGCATTTTAAATTTCCTTGCTTTGACTTTTATTGCTTGCATGCTTAGTTTTCACACTCTTGGTTGAGAAATTGGGTGTTTGGGTAGAATTGAGTTGTGGATGTCCATTCCATATTGTGTGAGGATTGTTAATTGGTTTAGTTTCTCTTGACTCTAAGTGATCCACTAGTGTTGACTTAGGACTTAGGGATTGGAATCTGGTGGGCGAAATCGTGATTCATTCTTTTCACTTCAACAATCCAAGGTAATGGCTCCAAAGACTTGGTGCACAGAACCATGGTCCAAAATTAACTTCACAGTCTCGCTCAACTAACCAGCAAGTGCACTGGGTCGTCTAAGTAATATCTTACGTGAGTAAGGGTCGATCCCACAGAGATTGTTGGTATGAAGCAAGCTATGGTCATCTTGTAAATCCCAGTCAGGAGGATAAAATTATGGAATTTAGAAAATCAAATATGATTAATAAAAATAAACAGAAAATAAAATAGGATAGAGATACTTATGTAAATCAATAGTGGAATTTCAGATAGGCGTATGGAGATGCTGTGCTCCTCTTGAATCTCTACTTTCTTATTATATTCATCCAATCCTTCTTACTCCTTTCCATGGCAAGCTGTATGTAGGGCATCACCGTTGTCAATGGCTACATCCCATCCTCTCAGTGAAAACGTTCCTATGCTCTGTCACAGCACGGCTAATCATCTGTCGGTTCTCAATCAGGTTGGAATAGAATCCCTTGATTCTTTTGCGCTTGTCATCACGCCCAGCCTTCAGGAGTTTGAAGCTCGTCACAGTCATTCAATCCCAGAATCCTACTCGGAATACCACAGACAAGGTTTAGACTTTCCAGATTCTCATGAATGCCGCCATCAATTCTAGCTTATACCACGAAGATTCTGTTGGGGAATCTAAGAGATATGCGTCCGGCCTAAGGTAGAACGGAAGTGGTTGTCAGTCACGCGCGTTCATAGGTGAGAATGATGATGAGTGTCACGGATCATCCCATTCATCAAGGTGAAGTGCAACGTATATCTTGGATTAAGAATAAAATTGATTTGGATAGAAAATAATAGTAATTGCATTGAAACTTGAGGTACAGCAGAGCTCCACACCCTTAATCTATGGTGTGTAGAAACTCCACCGTTGAGAATACATAAGTGAGAGAGGTTCAGGCATGGCCGAATGGCCAGCCCCCAAAACGTGGTCACTGGATCAAAATACAATCCAGGATCAAAACCAAGATGATAATATGATAGTAAAGAGTTCTATTTATAATAAACTAGCTACTAGGGTTTACAGAAGTAAGTAATTGATGCATAAATCCACTTCCGGGGCCCACTTGGTGTATGTTTGGGCTGAGCTTAGTCTATCCACGAGCTGAGGCTTTTCTTGGAGTTGAACTCCAAGTTATAACGTGTTTTGGGCGTTCAACTCCGGATCATGACGTGTTTCTGGCGTTTAACTCCAGACAGCAGCATGTACTTGGCGTTCAACGCCAAGTTACGTCGTCAATTTCCGAATAAAGTATAGACTATTATATATTGCTGGAAAGCTATGGATGTCTACTTTCCAACGCCGTTGAGAGCGCGCCATTTGAAGTTTTGTAGCTCCAGAAAATCCATTTTGAGTACAGGAAGGTCAGATTCCAACAGCATCAACAGTCCTTTTGTCAGCCCTTTTCAGAGTTTTGCTCAAGTCCCTCAATTTCAGCCAGAAATTACCTGAAATCACAGAAAAACACACAAACTCATAGTAAAGTCCAGAAATGTGAATTTAACATAAAAACTAATGAAAACATCTCTAAAAGTAGCTTGAACTTACTAAAAACTACCTAAAAACAATGCCAAAAAGCGTATAAATTATTCGCTCATCACAACACCAAACTTAAATTGTTGCTTGTCCCCAAGCAACTGAAAATCAAATAGGATAAAAAGAAGAGAATATACTATAAATTCCAGAATATCAATGAATATTAATTATAATTAGATGAGCGGGACTTGTAGCTTTTTGCTTCTGAACAGTTTTGGCATCTCACTTTTTCCTTTGAAGTTTAGAATGATTGGCTTCTCTGGGAACTTAGAATTTCGGATAGTGTTATTGACTTTCCTAGTTAAGTATGTTGATTCTTGAACACAGCTACTTTTTGAGTCTTGGCCGTGGCCCTAAGCACTTTGTTTTCCAGTATTACCACCGGATACATAAATACCACAGACACATAACTGGGTGAACCTTTTCAGATTGTGACTCAGCTTTGCTAGAGTCCCCAGTTAGTGGTGTCCAGAGCTCTTAAGCACACTCTTTTGCTTTGGATCCTTTTTACCCTTGCCTTTTGGTTTTAAGGGCTATTGGCTTTTTCTGCTTGCTTTTTCTCTTTTTTTTTTCAAAATATATTTTTTTTCGCCAATTATTTATTTATTTATTTATTTTTTTTCGCCATTCACTGCTTTTTCTTGCTTCAAGAATCAAATTCATGATTTTTCAGATTGTCAATAACATTTCTCCTTGTTCATCATTCTTTTAAGAGCCAACAATTTTAACATTCATAAACAACAAGATCAAAAATATGCACTGTTTAAGCATTCATTCAGAAAGCAAGAAGTATTGTCACCACATCAATATAATTAAACTAAATTCAAGGATAAATTCGAAATTTATGTATTTCTTGTTCTTTTGAATTAAAACAAATTTTTTTTAAGAGAGGTGAAGGATTTATAGAATTTATTCATAGCTTTAAGACATAGTTACTACATACTAATGATCATGTAATAGATAAACATATAAAAAAATGAAAAGTAGGAAGAAAAAAAAATTTAGAACAAGGAATGAGTCCACCTGAGTGAGGGTGGCGCCTTCTTGAAGATCCAATGGTACTTTTTGAGCTCCTTTATGTCTCTTCCTTGCTTCTGTTGCATGATCCCTAGTGATTTTGGTGTTCCTATCCTTAGTTGCTTCCAATAATTATGTGGAGGAACATGTATCCCCTGAGGTATCTCAGGGATTTCTTGATTTGCAGTCAAATATTCTACCACTGAGCTATAGACCCTTTAGATGAGTCTTTCCATCTCCCATGACTCGGAGGTGGAAGCTTTTTGTCTTTCTTTTTTCTCTTGACTTCCTCTTCAGAGTCCTTTCAGGTTCATGATCTGCTTCAATAAGAATGTTCTTGTCCTTGCTCCTGCTCATATAGGGAAGAAGAGAACAAGAAAAGAAAGAGGAATCCTCTATGTCACAGTAAAGAGGTTCCTTATTGTTAGTAGAAGAAGAAAGGAATAAAAGTGGAGAATCCAATCACAATGGTGAGGATAGAGGCAGTGATTGGAGATGAAGAGAGGTGAAGAGAAGTGTTAGTAAATAAATAAAATAAATAGAAAGAGATGAGGGGGAGAGAAATTCGAAAATAATTTTGAAAAATGGGTTAGTAATTTTCGAAAATTAAAACTAAAATTTGAAACAATTAATTAATTAGAAAGAATTTTTGAAAAAGAGGGAGGTATTTTCGAAAATTAGAGAGGAAAAAGTAGTTAGGTGGTTTTGAAAAAGATAAGAAACAAACAAAAAGTTAATTAGTTAGTTGAAAAAGATATTAAAATCAATTTTGAAAAGATAAGAAGATAAGAAGTTAGAAAAGATATTTTAAAAATTTTTGAAAAAGATAAAATTTTGAAAAAAAAATATGATATAAAAGATATGATTTAAAAAGATATGGTTTTGAAAAGATAAGATTGAATTTAGTTTTGAAAAAGATTTGAATTTTAAAATCACAATTAATGACTTGACTCACAAGAAATCACAAGATATGATTCTAGAACTTAAAATTTGAATCTTTCTTAACAAGAAAGTAACAAACTTGAAATTTTTGAATCAAAACATTAATTTTTGATGCAATTTTCGAAAATATGATGTAAAGATAAGAAAAAGATTTTGAAAAAGATTTTTGAAATTTTCGAAAATGATGAAAAAATGGAAAAGATATGATTTTTGAAAAAAGATTTTAAAAAGATAAGATTTAAAAAGATAAGATATTTTTTTGATTTTTGAATTTTTTTATGAGAGAGAAAAACACTAAAAATACTCAATGCATGAAAATTTTGGATCAAAACACATGATGCATGCAAGAACACTATGAATGTCAAGATGAACACCAAGAACACTTTGAAGATCATGATGAACATCAAGAACATATTTTTGAAAAATTTTCAATGTAAAGAAAACATGCAAGACACCAAACTTAGAAATTTTTCATGTTTAGACTCTATGAATGCAAGAATGCATATGAAAAACACCATACAACACAAAACAAGAAAATATGAAGATCAAACAAGAAAGTTCATCAAGAACAACTTGAAGATCATGATGAACACTATGAATGCATGAATTTTTTCAAAAATTTTATGCAAGAAAAAGATGAACATGCAATTGACACCAAACTTATGACTTGACACAAGACTCAAACAAGAAACAAAATATTTTTAATTTTTATGATTTTCTATTTTTTTTGTATTTTATTTGATTTTTTCGTAAAATATATAGGAAAAATAAAATAAGAAATTCAAAAATTTTTAATATGAATTCCAGGAATCTTCGCAATGTTAGTTTAAAGCTCCAGTCTAGGAATTAGACATGGCTTAATAGCTAGCCAAGCTTTTGTGAAAGCCCCGGTCCAAAACACTAGACATGGCCAATGGCCAGCCAAGCTTTAGCATACAGCCAATAATCAAATTAGCTTGCCTCTATGAAGATGGTTTTGAAGCCTCAGTCCAAAAGAATTTAGACATGGCTTTACAGCCAGCCAGGCTTCAACATGCTTCATGAAACTCTAGAATGCATATTAAAAAATTTTTTGAATAATTTTCGAAAATAGGGAGAAGATTTTGAAAAGATTTTCGAAATTTTTTTTAATAAAATAAAAATTACCTAATCTGAGCAACAAGATGAACCGTCAGTTGTCCATACTCGAACAATCCCCGGCAACGGCGCCAAAAACTTGGTGTTGTTGCCGGATTAAAAACTTGGCACCATTGTGGGTTGGAAACAATTGTTTGAATTGTTGTTCGAAATTGATTGTTACCCGGAAACGGCGCCAAAAACTTGGTGGGCGAAATCGTGATTCATTCTTTTCACTTCAACAATCCAAGGTAATGGCTCCAAAGACTTGGTGCACAGAACCATGGTCCAAAATTAACTTCACAGTCTCGCTCAACTAACCAGCAAGTGCACTGGGTCGTCCAAGTAATACCTTACGTGAGTAAGGGTCGATCCCACAGAGATTGTTGGTATGAAGCAAGCTATAGTCATCTTGTAAATCCCAGTCAGGAGGATAAAATTATGGAATTTAGAAAATCAAATATGATTAATAAAAATAAACAAAAAATAAAATAGGATAGAGATACTTATGTAAATCAATAGTGGAATTTCAGATAGGCGTATGGAGATGTTGTGCTCCTCTTGAATCTCTACTTTCTTATTATATTCATCCAATCCTTCTTACTCCTTTCCATGGCAAGCTGTATGTAGGGCATCACCGTTGTCAATGGCTACATCCCATCCTCTCAGTGAAAACGTTCCTATGCTCTGTCACAGCACGGCTAATCATCTATCGGTTCTCAATCAGGTTGGAATAGAATCCCTTGATTCTTTTGCGCTTGTCATCATGCCCAGCCTTCAGGAGTTTGAAGCTCGTCACAGTCATTCAATCCCAGAATCCTACTCGGAATACCACAGACAAGGTTTAGACTTTCCAGATTCTCATGAATGCCGCCATCAATTCTAGCTTATACCACGAAGATTCTGTTGGGGAATCTAAGAGATATGCGTCCGGCCTAAGGTAGAACGGAAGTGGTTGTCAGTCATGCGCGTTCATAGGTGAGAATGATGATGAGTGTCACGGATCATCCCATTCATCAAGGTGAAGTGCAACGTATATCTTGGATTAAGAATAAAATTGATTTGGATAGAAAATAATAGTAATTGCATTGAAACTTGAGGTACAGCAGAGCTCCACACCCTTAATCTATGGTGTGTAGAAACTCCACCGTTGAGAATACATAAGTGAGAGAGGTTCAGGCATGGCCGAATGGCCAGCCCCCAAAACGTGGTCACTGGATCAAAATACAATCCAGGATCAAAACCAAGATGATAATATGATAGTAAAGAGTTCTATTTATAATAAACTAGCTACTAGGGTTTACAGAAGTAAGTAATTGATGCATAAATCCATTTCCGGGGCCCACTTGGTGTATGTTTGGGCTGAGCTTAGTCTATCCACGAGCTGAGGCTTTTCTTGGAGTTGAACTCCAAGTTATAACGTGTTTTGGGCGTTCAACTCTGGATCATGACGTGTTTCTGGCATTTAACTCCAGACAGCAGCATGTACTTGGCGTTCAACGCCAAGTTACATCGTCAATTTCCGAATAAAGTATGGACTATTATATATTGCTGGAAAGCTCTGGATGTCTACTTTCCAAATCCATTGAGAGCGCGCCATTTGGAGTTCTGTAGCTCCAGAAAATTTATTTTGAGTGCAGGGAGGTCAGATTCCAACAGCATCAGCAGTCCTTTTGTCAGCCCTTTTCAGAGTTTTGCTCAAGTCCCTCAATTTCAGCCAGAAATTACCTGAAATCACAGAAAAACACATAAACTCATAGTAAAGTCCAGAAATGTGAATTTAACATAAAAACTAATGAAAACATCTCTAAAAGTAGCTTGAACTTACTAAAAACTACCTAAAAACAATGCCAAAAAGCGTATAAATTATCCGCTCATCAGAATCATTTATACCCTTTTGACTAATTCTCAAGTAGGATTGACTAATCGGGATTAATTCCATAGACAAATGCCATGTTTGTAGTCCACAACTAGGATAGGAATCCTTAATTCCCCAATTCTCACCAAGAGCCTTCTTGCTATTTACATTTCTTGCTTCTTGCATTCATCCAACCCCCATTTCCCCTATAGCTAATAATATGCACTTCATTTGCAACTCCTAGGGAAGACGACCCGGGAGTTTAATACTCTCAGTTTATTATTGTGTATTGATTGTGACTATTCATTTGATTGATGGTCAAATTGTCAGGTTAGGACTATACTTACAATGCCAATTTTATTTTGATGAAAAATTCCTATCCTATGCAATTTGGTCGTTCGTCAGTTAACTACACCTACTCTACACAGTCTTTCTTTAGTATTCACCCTCCCTACCAACAAAAACCAAGAAAACAACTCAATCCTTGGTGGAACAAAACCCTTCCAAATGACACTAGTGAAACTGTAGCTTGTGATTTCCTCCGGATGAACTGCTTCCTGCAACACACCTGCACAATCGAGTTAGTTGAATAAATTCCAGATTTATCATATTTCCAGACCACACTGTCCTCTCTCTCAGTTGTAAGCTTAACTGACTGTAGCATCTTGATGGGCGGATAATTTGTACGCTTTTTGGCATTGTTTTTAGTATGTTTTTAGTATGATCTAGTTAGTTTTTAGTATATTTTTATTAGTTTTTAGTTAAAATTCACTTTTCTGGACTTTACTATAAGTTTGTGTGTTTTTCTGTGATTTCAGGTATTTTCTGGCTGAAATTGAGGGACCTGAGCAAAAATCTGATTCAGAGACTGAAAAGGACTGCAGATACTGTTAGATTCTGACCTCCCTGCACTCGAAGTGGATTTTCTGGAGCTACAAAAGCCCAATTGGCGCGCTCTTAACGGCGTTGGAAAGTAGACATCCTGGGCTTTCCAGAAATATATAATAGTCCATACTTTGCCCAAGATTTGATGGCCCAAACCGGTGTTCAAAGTCACCCTCAGGAATTCCAGCGTTAAACGCCGGAACTGGTACAAGAATGGGAGTTAAACGCCCAAACTGGCACCAAAGCTGGCGTTTAACTCCAAGAAGAGTCTCTACACGAAAATGCTTCAATGCTCGGCCCAAGCACACACCAAGTGGGCCCGAAAGTGGATTTTTATGTCATTTACTCATCTCTGTAAACCTTAGGCTACTAGTTCTCTATAAGTAGGACCTTTTACTATTGTATTGAGATATCTGGGTAGTTATCTTTGTTCTGATGCTATCTTAGATCATTGGGAGGCTGGCCATTCGGCCATGCCTAGACCTTGTTCTTATGTATTTTCAACGGTGGAGTTTCTACACACCATAGATTAAGGTGTGGAGCTCTGCTGTACCTCGAGTATTAATGCAATTACTATTGTTCTTCTATTCAATTCCGCTTGTTCTTGTTCTAAGATATCACTTGTTCTTCAACTTGATGAATGTGATGATCCGTGACACTCATCATCATTCTCACCTATGAACGTGTGACTGACAACCACCTCCGTTCTACATTAGATTGGGTGAATATCTCTTGGATTCCTGATACACGATGCATGGTTGATCGCCTGACAACCGAATGCTCACCTGACAAACGAGCCAGCCATTCCGTGAGATCAGAGTCTTCGTGGTATAGGCTAGAACTGATGGCGGCATTCAAGAGAATCCGGAAGGTCTAACCTTGTCTGTGGTATTCTGAGTAGGATTCAATGATTGAATGACTGTGACGTGCTTCAAACTCCTGAGGGCGGGGCGTTAGTGACAGACGCAAAAGAATCACTGGATTCTATTCCGGCCTGATCGAGAACCGACAGATGGATAGCCGTGCCGTGACAGGATGCGTTGAACATTTCCACTGAGAGGATGGGAGGTAGCCACTGACAACGGTGAAACCCTTGCTTAAGCTTGCCATGGAAAGGAGTAAGAAGGATTGGATGAAGACAGTAGGAAAGCAGAGAGACGGAAGGGAAGGCATCTTCATACGCTTATCTGAAATTCCTACCAATGAATTACATAAGTATCTCTATCTTTATCTTTATGTTTTATGCGTTTATCACCATACCCATTTGAGTTTGCCTGACTAAGATTTACAAGGTGACCATAGTTTGCTTCATACCAACAATCTCCGTGGGATCAACCCTTACTCGCGTAAGGTTTATTACTTGGACGACCCAGTGCACTTGCTGGTTAGTTGTGCGAAGTTGTGTTTATGCCATGGTAAAGAACACCAAGTTTTTGGGGTTCATTATCGGGGATTATGAGAGTTGTGAAAAGTATTGTTCACAATTTCGCGCTATCAAGTTTTTGGCGCCGTTGCCGGGGATTGTTGAGTTTGGACAACTGACGGTTCATCTTGTTGCTTAGATTAGGTATTTTTTTTCAGAATTCTTGAAGATGAATTCTAGTGTTTCATGATGATCTGTTGAAGTCTGGCTGGCTGTGAAGCCATGTCTAATTTCATTGGACCGAGGTTTCAACTTATCATCACAAGAGCTTGTTGATTTCTATCAATCTTGCTGTTGGAGCAGTGATCTGCTAAGGCTTGGCTGGCCATTGGCCATGTCTAGTGTTTTGGACCGAAGCTTTCTTTGAAAGCTTGGCTGGCTGTGAAGCCATGTCTAATTCCTGGACCGAAGTCTTAGACTAAACATTGCATGATTCCTGGAATTCTCATTAAGAATTTTGATACCTTTTTCCACTTAATTTTCGAAAATCCAAAAAAAAAAATTACAAAATCATAAAATCCAAAAATATTTCTTGTTCGAGTTTAGAGTCTCATCTTAAGTTTGGTGTCAATTGCATGCTTTCATTCATGTGTCTTCATTAATCTTCAAGTTGTTCTTGATGATTTCATTGCTCTGATCTTTGAATTCTATTGACTTGAGTGTTTTGTGTGTCTCATATGCATTCTCATTTTGTTAGTGTCAGTAGTATACAAACTGCTAAGTTTGGTGTCTTGCATGCATTGTTATTTGATTTTAGTTGCATTTTGATTATTCCTTATTATTAAAAATCCAAAAATATTTTTAATGTGTGTCTTTTCAAGTCAATAATACAGAGAATTGAAGATTCAGAACATACAGCAGAGGAACTACACAGAAAAAGCTGGGCGTTCAAAACGCCCAGTAAGGAAGACAAACTGGCGTTTAAACGCCAGCCAGGGTACCTGGTTGGGCGTTTAACGCCCAAAAGGGTAGAGTTTTGGGCGTTAAACGCCAGAATGTGCACCATTCTGGGCGTCTAACGCCAGGATGGCACAAGAGGGAAGATTTTGTTTTCAAATCAATTTTTTTTTAAGTTTTCAAAATCTTTTCAAAATCAAATCTTTTTCAAATCAATTTTTTCAATCAAATCTTTTTCAAAATCAATTTCTTTCTATTTTTAAAAATACTTGCTATCAATTAATGATTTGATTCAACATTTCAAGTATGTTGCCTTTTCTGTTGAGAAAGGTTTAATGTCTGAATCATATCTTTTCTTGATAGCCAAGTCATTGAGTTTCAAAATCAAATCTTTTTAAAATGTTTTTCAAATCATATCTTCTCAATCACATCTTTTTAAAACTAATCATATCTTCTTAACCACATCTTCTTCAAAATAGTTTTCAATCAAATCTTTTTGATTTCTAATTTCAAAATCTTTTTCAAAAATCACTTGATCTCTTTTCTATTCTTGGTTTTCGAAAATCAATTTGTGTTTTTCAAAATGTTTTTTAAAATCTTTTACTTAATTTTCGAAAATTACTTCCCTTCTTCTCACATCCTTCTATTTATGGACTAACACTATTCCATAATGCAAAATTTGAACTCCATCTTCTTTGATAAGTTCAAATTTTCTACGTCTGTCTTCTACTTTTCTTTTCCTCTGACACCTAAAGGAATCTCTATACTGTGACATAGAGGATTCCACTTTTTCTTATTCCCTTCTCTTTCTTATGAGCAGGAGCAAGGACAAAAGCATTCTTGTTGAGGCTGATCCTGAACCTGAAAGGACCTTGAAGAGAAAGCTAAGAGAAGCCAAAGCACAACTCTCTGTAGAGGACCTAACAGAAATCTTCAAAGAAGAAGAACCCATGGCAGCCGAAAACAACAACAATGCCAACAATGCAAGGAAGGTGCTAGGTGACTTTACTGCACCTACTCCCGACTTTTATGGGAGAAGCATCTCTATCCCTGCCATTGGAGCAAACAACTTTGAGCTTAAACCTCAATTAGTTTCTCTAATGCAACAGAATTGCAAGTTCCATGGACTTCCATTGGAAGATCCTCATCAGTTTTTAGCTGAATTCTTGCAAATCTGTGACACTGTCAAGACTAATGGGGTTGACCCTGAGGTCTACAGACTCATGCTATTCCCTTTTGCTGTAGGAGACAGAGCTAGGACATGGTTGGACTCTCAACCTAAAGAAAGCCTGGACTCTTGGGAAAAGCTAGTCAATGCCTTCTTGGCAAAGTTCTTTCCACCTCAAAAATTGAGTAAGCTTAGAGTGGAAGTCCAAACCTTCAGACAGAAGGAAGGAGAATCCCTCTATGAAGCTTGGGAAAGATACAAACAATTAATCAGAAAGTGTCCTTCTGACATGCTTTCTGAATGGAGCATCATAGGTATTTTCTATGATGGTCTCTCTGAACTATCCAAAATGTCTTTGGATAGCTCTGCTGGAGGATCTCTTCATCTGAAGAAGACGCCTACAGAAGCTCAAGAGCTGATTGAAATGGTTGCAAATAACCAATTCATGTACACTTCTGAAAGAAATCCTGTGAACAATGGGACTAGTCAGAAGAAAGGAGTTCTTGAGATTGACACTCTGAATGCCATATTGGCTCAGAATAAAATATTGACTCAACAAGTCAATATGATTTCTCAAAGTCTGTCTGGAATGCAAAATGCACCAAGCAGTACTAAGGAAGCTTCATCTGAGGAAGAAGCTTATGATCCTGAGAACCCTTCAATGGAAGAGGTGAATTACATGGGAGAACCCTATGGAAACACCTATAATCCTTCATGGAGAAATCATCCAAATTTCTCATGGAAGGATCAATAGAGACCTCAACAAGGTTTCAACAATAATAATGGTGGAAGAAACAGGTTTAGCAATAGCAAGCCTTTTCCATCATCTTCTCAGCAACAGACAGAGAGTTCTAAGCAGAACACCTCTGACTTAGCAACCATGGTCTCTGATCTGATCAAAACCACTCAAAGTTTCATGACTAAAACAAGGTCCTCCATTAGAAACTTGGAGGCACAAGTGGGTTAGCTGAGCAAGAGAATTACTGAACTCCCTCCTAGTACTCTTCCAAGCAATACAGAAGAAAATCCAAAAGGAGAGTGCAAGGCCATCCACATGGCCGAATTTTGGGAGGAAGAAGAGGCAGTGAACGCCACTGAGGAAGGCCTCACTGGACGTCCACTGGCCTCCAATGAGTTCCCCAATGAGGAACCATGGGAATCTGAGGCTCAAAATGAGACTATAGAGATTCCATTGGACTTACTTCTGCCATTCATGAACTCTGATGAGTATTCCTCCTCTGAAGAGGATGAGTATGTCACTGAAGAGCAAGTTGCTAAATACCTTGGAGCAATCATGAAGCTAAATGACAAGTTATTTGGAAATGAGACTTGGGAGGATGAACCCCCTTTGCTCACCAAAGAACTGGATGACTTGTCTAGGCAGAAATTACCTCAAAAGAGACAGGATCCTGGGAAGTTTTCAATACCTTGTACCATAGGCACCATGACCTTCAAGAAGGCCTTGTGTGACTTAGGGTCAAGTGTAAACCTCATGCCTCTCTCTGTAATGGAGAAGCTAGGGATCTTTGAGGTGCAAGCTGCAAAAATCTCACTAGAGATGGCAGACAATTCAAGAAAACAAGCCTATGGACTTGTAGAGGATGTTCTGGTAAAAGTTGAAGACCATTACATCCCTGTTGATTTCATAGTCCTAGAGACTGGGAAGTGCATGGATGAATCCATCATCCTTGGCAGACCCTTCCTAGCCACAGCAAGGGCTGTGATTGATGTTGATAGAGGAGAGTTGATCATTCAAGTGAATGAAGAATCCTTGGTGTTTAAGGCTCAAGGATATCCCTCTGTCACCATGGAGAGGAAGCATGAAGAGCTTCTCTCAAAACAGAGCCAAACAGAGCCCCCACAGTCAAACTCTAAGTTTGGTGTTGGGAGGCCACAACCAAACTCTAAGTTTGGTGTTGAACCCCCACATTCAAACTCTAAGTTTGGTGTTGGGAGGTTCCAACATTGCTCTGAGTATCTGTGAGGCTCCATGAGAGTCCTCTGTCAAGCTACTGACATTAAAGAAGCGCTTGTTAGGAGGCAACCCAATGTTATATTTTATCTATTTTCTTTTGTTATTTTATCTTTTTTTTTTGTAGGTTGATGATAATGAGAAGTCACAAAATCATTGAAAAAAAGCAAAAATAGAATGAAAAGCAGGAAGAAAAACAGCACACCCTGGAGGAGAACGTGCTGGCGTTTAAACGCCAGTGAGGGTAGCTGTTGGGCGTTTAACGCCCAGTCTGGCACCATTCTGGGCGTTTAACGCCAGAAAGGGGCACCAGACTGGCGTTAAACGCCAGAAAAGGGCAAGAAGCTGGCTTTAAACACCAGAAATGGGCACCAGCCCGGCGTTTAACGCCAGAAATGGCTAAAAACGCATTTTTGCTTGCCATTTGGTGCAGGGATGACTTTTCCTTGACACCTCAGGATCTGTGGACCCCACAGGATCCCCACCTACCCCACCACTCTCTCTCTTCTTCACCCATTCACCAATCACCTCAACACCTCTTCCCCAAAAACTCTTCACCTATCAAATCCCATCTTTCTCTTCACCACTCACATCTATCCTTCATAAAACCCCACCTACCTCACCATTCAAATTCAAACCACTTTCCCACCCAAACCCACCCATACATGACCGAACCATGAGCCCCCCTCTCCTATATAAACCCATCTTCACTCCTTCATTTTCACACAACCTAAACACCACTTCTTCCCCTTCTTGGCCGAACTCAAAGCGATTCCCTTCTTCCTCATTTCTTCTTCTTCTACTCTCTTCTTTCTTCTTTTGCTCAAGGACGAGCAAACATTTTAAGTTTGGTGTGGTAAAAGCATTGCTTTTTGTTTTTCCATAACCATTTATGGCATCCAAGGCCGGAGAAACCTCTAGAAAGAGGAAAGAGAAGGCAAAAGCTTCCACCTCCGAGTCATGGGAGATGGAGAGATTCATCTCAAGGGTGCATCAAGACCACTTCTATGAAGTTGTGGCCTTGAAGAAGGTAATCCCCGAGGTCCCTTTTTCACTCAAAAAGAGTGAATATCCGGAGATCCGACATGAGATCCGAAGAAGAGGTTGGGAAGTTCTTACCAACCCCATTCAACAAGTCGGAATCTTAATGGTTCAAGAGTTCTATGCCAATGCATGGATCACCAAGAACCATGATCAAAGTGTGAACCTGGATCCAAAAAATTGGCTTACTATGGTTCGGGGGAAATACTTGGATTTTAGTCCGGAAAGTGTAAGGTTGGCATTCAATTTGCCCATGATACAAGGAGATGAACATCCTTACACTAGAAGGGTCAACTTTGATCAAAGGTTGGACCAAGTCCTCACAGTCATATGTGAAGAGGGCGCCCAATGGAAGAGAGATTCAAGAGGAAAGCCGGTTCAATTGAGAAGGCATGACCTCAAACCCGTGACTAGAGGATGGTTAGAGTTTATCCAACGCTCAATCATTCCCACTAGCAACCGGTCCGAAGTTACCATAGACCGGGCTATCATGATTCATAGCATCATGATTGGAGAAGAAATAGAAGTTCATGAGGTTATAGCTCAAGAACTTTATAAGGTGGCGGACAAGTCCTCTACCTTGGCAAGGTTAGCCTTCCCTTATCTCATTTGTCACCTCTGTTATTCAATTGGAGTTGACATAGAGGGAGACATCCCCATTGATGAGGACAAGCCCATCACTAAGAAGAGGATGGAGCACACAAGAGATCCCACTCATCATGAGATCCCTGAAATTCCTCAAGGGATGCACTTTCCTCCACAAAACTATTGGGAGCAACTAAACACCTCCCTAGGAGAATTGAGTTCCAACATGGGACAACTAAGGATGGAGCATCAAGAACACTCCATCATCCTCCATGAAATTAGAGAAGACGAAAGAATCATGAGAGAGGAGCAACAAAGACAAGGAAGAGATATTGAGGAGCTCAAGCACTCCATAGGATCTTCAAGAAGAAGAACAAGCCGCCATCACTAAGGTGGACCCGTTCTTTAATTTCCTTATTCTTTATTTTCTGTTTTTCGAATTTTAGTGCTTATGTTTATCTATGTTTGTGTCTTGTGATCATTAGTGTCTTAGTGTCTATGCCTTAAAGTTATGAATGTCCTATGAATCCATCACCTCTCTTAAATAAAAATGTGCTTAATTGAAAAAGAAAAGAATTGCATGAATTTTGAATTTTATAACAGTTTGATTATTTTGATGTGGTGGCAATATTTTTGTTTTCTGAATGTATGCTTAAACAGTGCATATGTCTTTTGAATTTGTGGTTCATGAATGTTGGCTCTTGAAAGAATGAAGAAAAAGGAGACATGTTACTGAAGATCTGAAAAATCATTAAAATGATTCTTGAAGCAAGAAAAAATAGTGATTAAAAAAAACGAAAAAAAAAGAGAAAACGAAAAAAAAAGAAGAGAAAAAGAAAGAAAAAGAAAGAAATAAAGTTGTGATCCAAGGCAAAAAGAGTGTGCTTAAGAACCCTGGACACCTCTAATTGGGGACTCTAGCAAAGCTGAGTCACAATCTGAAAAGGTTCACCCAATTATGTGTCTGTGGCATGTATGTATCCGGTGGTAATACTGGAAGACAGAGTGCTTTGGGCCACGGCCAAGACTCAATAAGTAGCTATGTTCAAGAATCATCATACTTTACTAGGAGAATCAATAACACTATCTGGATTCTAAGTTCCTAAAGAAGCCA
Source organism: Arachis stenosperma (assembly GCF_014773155.1). Classification (NCBI taxonomy): domain Eukaryota; kingdom Viridiplantae; phylum Streptophyta; class Magnoliopsida; order Fabales; family Fabaceae; genus Arachis; species Arachis stenosperma. Next base: position 18,243,575 of record NC_080378.1, read on the forward strand.
ATCATTCTGAATTTCAAAGGATAAAGTGAGATGCCAAAACTATTCAGAGGCAAAAAGCTAAAAGCCCCGCTCATCTAATTGATACTGATCTTCATAGATGTTTTTGGAATTCATTGCATATTCTCTTCTTTTTATCTTATTTGATTTTCAGTTGCTTGAGGACAAGCAACAATTTAAGTTTGGTGTTGTGATGAGCGGATAATTTGTATGCTTTTTGGCATTGTTTTTAGTATGTTTTTGATATGATATAGTTAGTTTTTGGTATATTTTTATTAGTTTTTAGCTAAAATTCACTTTTCTGGACTTTACTATGAGTTTGTGTGTTTTTCTGTGATTTCAGGTATTTTCTGGCTGAAATTGAGGGACCTGAGCAAAAATCTGATTCAGAGACCAAAAAGGACTGCAGATGCTGTTGGATTCTGACCTCCCTGCACTCGAAGTGGATTTTCTGGAGCTACAGAAGCCCAATTGGCGCGCTCTCAACGGCGTTGGAAAGTAGACATCCTGGGCTTTCCAGCAATATATAATAGTCCATACTTTGCCCAAGATTTGATGGCCCAAACCGGCGTTCAAAGTCACCCTCAGGAATTCCAACGTTAAACGCCGGAACTGGCACCCAAATGGGAGTTAAACGCCCAAACTGGCATAAAAGCTGGCGTTTAACTCCAAGGAGAGTCTCTACACGAAAATGCTTCATTGCTCAGCCCAAGCACACACCAAGTGGGCCCGGAAGTGGATTTTTATGTCATTTACTCATTTCTGTAAACCTTAGGCCACTAGTTCTCTATAAGTAGGACCTTTTACTATTGTATTAGAAGACTTTGGTAGCTATCTTCATTTTTATGCTATCTTAGATCATTGGGAGGCTGGCCATTCGGCCATGCCTAGACCTCATACTTATGTATTTTCAACGGTGGAGCTTCTACACACCATAGATTAAGGTGTGGAGCTCTGCTGTACCTCGAGTATTAATGCAATTACTATTGTTCTTCTATTCAATTCCGCTTGTTCTTGTTCTAAGATATCACTTGTTCTTCAACTTGATGAATGTGATGATCCGTGACACTCATCATCATTCTCACCCATGAACATGGTGACTGACAACCACTTTTGTTCTACAAGCACCCAAGGCTCTAGTGAATATCTCTTGGATTCCTGATTGCACGATGCATGGTTGATCGCCTGACAACCGAGTGCTCGCCTGACAAACGAGCCAACCATTCCGTGAGATCAGAGTCTTCGTGGTATAGGTAAGAACTGATGGCGGCATTCAAGAGAATCCGGAAGGTCTAACCTTGTCTGTGGTATTCTGAGTAGGATTCAATGACTGAATGACTGTGACGTGCTTCAAACTCCTAGCAGGCGGGGCGTTAGTGACAGACGCAAAAGAATCGATGGATTCTATTCCGGCCTGACCGAGAACCGACAGCTGAATTCCGCATGCTGTGACAGAGCATTGGCAAACGTTTTCACTGAGAGGATGGGAGGTAGCCATTGACAACGGTGAAACCCTACACAAGCTTGCCATGGAAAGGAATAAGAAGGATTGGATGAAGACAGTAGGAAAGCAGAGAGACGGAAGGGAAGGCATCTTCATGCGCTTATCTGAAGTTCCTACCAATGAATTACATAAGTATCTCTATCTTTACCTTTGTGTTATTTTCGTTCATCACCATATCCATTTGAGTCTGCCTGACTAAGATTTACAAGATGACCATAGCTTGCTTCATACTAACAATCTCCGTGGGATCGACCCTTACTCGCGTAAGGTTTATTACTTGGACGACCCAGTGCACTTGCTGGTTAGTTGTGCGAAGTTGTGTAATGCCATGGTATTGAGCCACCAAGTTTTTGGGGTTCATGACCGGGGATTATGAGAGTTGTGAAAAGTATTGTTCACAATTTCGCGCAGGTCATAAACCTTACGTGAGTAAGGATCGATCCCACGGAGATTGTCGACTTGAAGCAAGTTATGGTCATCTTGTAAATCTCAGTCAAGCGGATTCAAATGGTTATGGAGTTTTGATAATTAAAAAGATAAATAATCATAAAATAAAGATAGAGATACTTATGTAATTCATTGGTGGGAATTTTAGATAAGCATATGGAGATGCGTTGTTTTTTCTAAATCTCTGCTTTCCTACTGCTTTCATCCAATCCTTCATACTCCTTTCTATGGCAAGTTGTATGTTGGGTGTCACCGTTGTCAATGGCTACTTCCTGTTCTCTCAATGAAAATGGTCCTCTACGGTTTCTGTACGGCTAATCAACTATCGAATTGATCATCTCAGATGAAAAATACCATGCACAGATATCATATGGCTAATCAGCTATTGGTTCTCGATCATGTAGGAATAGAATTTACTATCCTTTTGTGTCTATCACCACGCCCTACACTCGCGAGTTTGAAGCTCGTCACAGTCATCCCATCCCAGATCCTACTCGGAATACCACAGACAAGGTTTAGACTTTCCGGATCTCAGGAATGCTGCCAATGGATTCTAGCCTATACCACGGAGGTTCCAATCTCAGATTCAGATGCCCCATTGTCAGAGGAAAGTCGATGTGAATCGTTGATTAGAAACCCAAGAGATATACATTCAAGCTTGTTTTCATGTAGAACGGAAGTGGTTGTCAATAACTCGTTCATAAGTGAGAATTGTGATGAGTGTCACATAATCATCACATTCATCATGTTCTTGTGTGTGAATGAATATCTTAGAATAAGAATAAGCATGAATTGAATAGAAGAACAATAGTACTTTGCATTAATACTCGAGGAACAACAGAGCTCTACACCTTAATCTATAGTGTGTAGAAACTCCACCGTTGAAAATAAATAAGAACAAGGTCCAGGCATGGCCGAATGGCCAGCCTCCCTAAATGGCATATGAATTCAAAAATAGGGAAAAAGACCCCTAGTAGAATAGTAAAAAGTTCTATTTATACTAAACTAGTTACTAGAGTTTATAGAAATAAGTAATTGATGCAGAAATCCACTTCCGGGTCCACTTGGTGTGTGCTTGAGCTAAGCATTGAAACTTTCACGTGTAGAGGCCTTCTTTGGAGTTAAACACCAGTTTGTAACTTGTTTCTGGCGTTTAACTCTAGCTTGCAACTTGTTTCTGGCGTTTAACACCAGAATAGGGCAGAAAGCTGGCGTTGAACGCCAGTTTGCATCGTCTAAACTTGGGCAAAGTATGGACAATTATATATTTCTGGAAAGCCCTGGATTTCTACTTTCCAACGCAATTGAGACCGCACCATTTGGGTTTTTTTTGCTCCAAAAAATCCATTTTGAGTGCAGGGAGGTCAGAATCCAACAGCATCAGCAGTCCTTTGTCAGCCTCTGAATCATATTTTTGCTCAGGTCCTTCAATTTCAGCCAGAAAATACCTGAAATCACAGAAAAACAAACAAACTTATAGTAAAGTCCAGAAATGTGAATTTTGCTTAAAAACTAATAAAATATACTAAAAAGTAGCTAGATCTTATTAAAAACTATATAAAAATAATGCCAAAAAGCGTATAAATTATCCGCTCATCACAACACCAAACTTAAATTGTTGCTTGTCCCCATGCAACTGAAAACAAGATAGGATAAAAAGAATAGAATATACAATGAATCTCACAATATCAATGAAACTTAGTCCCAATTAGATAAGCGGGGCTAGTAGCTTTTTGCTTCTGAACAATTTTGGCATCTCACTTTTTCCTTTGAAGTTCAGAATGATTGGCATCTATAAGAACTCAGAATTTTGGATAGTGTTATTGATTCTCCTATTTCAGTATGTTGATTATTGAACACAGCTACTTTATGAGTCTTGGCCGTGGCCCTAAGCACTTTGTTTTCCAGTATTACCACTGGATACATAAATGCCACAGACACATAACAGGGTGAACCTTTTCAGATTGTGACTCAACTTTACTAAAGTTCTGAATTAGAGCTGTCCAGAGTTCTTAAGCACACTCTTTTTACTTTGGATTATGACTTTAACCACTCAGTCTCAAGATTTTCACTTGGACCTTCATGACATAAGCACATGGTTAGGGACATCTTGATTTAGCCGCTTAGGCCTGGATTTTATTTCCTTGGGCCCTCCTATCCATTAATGCTCAAAGCCTTGGATCTTTTTTACCCTTGACTTTTGGTTTAAAGAGCTATTGGCTTTTTTTGCTTGCTTTTTCTTTTTCTTTTATTTTTTTTTTGCCATTTTTTTCGTAAGCTTTCTTATTCATTACTTTTTCTTGCTTCAAGAATCAATTTCATGATTTTTCAGATCATCAATAATATTTCTCTTTGTTCATCATTTTTTCAAGAGCCAACAATTTTATCATTCATAAACAACAAGATCAAAATTATGCACTGTTCAAGCATTCATTCAGAAAACAAAAAGTATTGCCACCACATCAAAATAATTAACTAATTTCAAGATAAAATTTGAAATCCAAGTACTTCTTATTCTTTTGTAATTAAGCACATTTTTCATTTAAGAGAGGCGAAGGATTCATGAAATTATTCATAGCTTTAAGATATAGACACTAGACACTAATGATCATGTAGTGAAGACACAAAACATAGCCAAACATAAAGCTCAAACCGAAAACAGAAAAATAAATAGACAAGGAGATTAAGGAATGAGTCCACGTTAGTGAGGGTGGCGTCTTCCTCATGAAAAACCAATGGTGCTCTTGAGATCCTCTATGTCTCTTCTTTGCCTTTGTTGCTCCTCCTTCATAGCTCTTTGATCTTCTCTAATCTCATGGAGAATGATGGAGTGCTCTTGGTGCTCCACCCTTAGTTGGTCCATGTTATAACTCAAGTCTTCCAAAGAGGTGTTGAATTACTCCCAATAGTTGTGTGGAGGAAATTGCATCCCTTGAGGCATCTCAGGAATTTTTTGATGAGGATCTTCCTCATGCTCTTGTTGAGGTCCATGAATGGGCTCTCTTGTTTGCTCCATCCTTTTCTTAGTGATGGGCTTGTCCTCTTCAATGAGGATGTCTCTTTCTATGTCAATCCCAGCCAAATTGCATAGATGACAAATGAAATGAGGAAAGGCTAACCTTGCCAAGGTGGATGACTTGTCAGCCACCTTGTAGAGTTCTAGAGGTATGATCTCATGAACTTCCACTTCCTCCTCAATCATGATACTATGGATCATGATGGCCCGATCCACAGTCACATCAGATCAGTTGCTAGTAGGAATGATGGAGCGTTGGATGAACTCCAACCATCCTCTAGACACAGGCTTAAGGTCCGGTCTTCTCAATTGACTCTTGAGTCTCTTTTTCATTGAGCTCCTTCCACACATATGTCCATGAGGACTTGGTCCAACCTTTGATCAAAGTTGACCCTTCTAGTGTAGGGGCGTGCATTTTCTTGCGTCATTGGAAAGTGGAACGCCAACCTTATATTTTTCGGATTGAAATCTAAGTATTTCCCTCGAACCATTGTAAGCCAATTCTTTGGATTCGTGTTCATACTTTGATCATGGTTCCTAGTGATTCATGCATTGGCATAGAACTCTTGAACCATTAAGATTCTGACTTGTTGAATGGAGTTAGTGAGAACTTCCCAACCTCTTCTTCGGATCTCATGTCGGATCTCCGGATACTCATTTTTCTTGAGCATGAAAGGGACCTCAGGGATCACCTTCTTCTTGGCCACAACTTCATAGAAGTGGTCTTGATGGACCTTTGAGATGAATCTCTCTATCTCCCATGACTCGGAGGTAGAATCTTTTGCCTTCCCTTTCCTCTTTCTAGAGGTTTCTCCGGCCTTAGGTGCCATAAATGGTTATGAAAAAACAAAAAAGCAATGCTTTTACCACACCAAACTTAAAAGGTTTGCTCGTCCTCGAGCAAAAGAAGAAAGAAAATAGGGGAAGAAGAAGAAAATGGAGAAGATGGAGTGTTATAGGTAGTTCGGCTAAGAGGGGGAAAAGGTGTTTGTGTTGTGTGAATATGAAGGAGTAGTGAGGGGTTTATATAGGGGTGAGGAGAGGGTTAGGTTTTGGTCATTAGGGTTGGGTTTGGGAGGGAAATGAATTTTGAATTTGAAAGGTGAGGTAGGTGGGCTTTTTGGGGAAGAGGTATGGAGGTGATTGGTAAAGAGAATATAGGGAAGAGAATATGATTTGATTGGTGAGTGTTGTTTTGGGTAGAGTGTTATAGAGATGTGTGAGGGGAAGAGAGAGAGAGGTGGGGTAGGTGGGGATCCTGTGGGGTCCACAGATCCTGAGGTGTCAAGGATTTCTCATCCCTGCTCCATTTAGGCATGTAAACGCCCTTAGTGTGCAATCCTGGCATTTAATGACAGACTGCTACTTGTTTCTGGTGTTAAATGCCAGCTTTTATTCCTTTCCTGGCATTAAACGCCAAGCTGCAACCTGTTTCTGGCATTTAACGCCAGTTTGTTGCTTCTTTCTGGCGTTTAACGCCAGTCTGGTGCTTCTTTCTGGCGTTTAACGCCCATTCTGCTACCCTTACTGGTGTTTAAACGCCAGTAAGTTTCTCCTCCAAGGTGTGCTATTTTTTATTTTTCTTTAATTTTTACAGTTATTTTTGTGACTCCACATGATCATCAACCTAAAAAAAAGAAAATAACATAGAAAAATAAAATAAAATTGGGTTGCCTCCCAATAAGCGCTTCTTTAATGTCAATAGCTTGACAGTGAGCTCTCATGGAGCTTCACATATGTTCAGAGCATTGTTGGGGCCTCCCAACACCAAACTTAGAGTTTGAATATGGGGGTTCAATACCAAACTTAGAGTTTGGTTGTGGCCTCCCAACACCAAACTTAGAGTTTGACTGTGGGGGCTTTGTTTGACTCTGCATTGAGAGAAGCTTTCCTTGCTTTCTCTCCATGGTTACAGAGGGAGATTAAACATAAGGTAGTCCTCATTCAATTGAAGGATCAACTCTCCTCTATCCACATCAATCACAGCTTTTGCTGTGGCTAGGAAGGATCTTCCAAGGATGATGGATTCATCCTCATCCTTCCAGTGTCTAGGATTATGAAATCAACAGGGATGTAAAGGCTTTTGACCTTTACTATCACATCCTCTATCTGTCCATAAGCCTTTTTCATGGATTTATCTGCCATCTCTAATGAGAATTTGGCAGCCTGTATCTCAAAGATTCTCAGTTTCTCCGTTACCGAGAGTGGCATTAAGTTTATGCCTGACCCCAGGTCACACAGAGCTTTCTCAAAGGTCATGGTGCCTATGGTACAGGGAATTAAGAATTTACCAGAATCCTGTTTCTTTTGAGGTAATGTCTGTCTAACCAAGTCATTCAGTTCATTAGTGAGCAAGGGGGTTCATCCACCCAAGTCTCATTACCAAATAACTTGGCATTCAGCTTCATGATTGCTCCAAGGTACTTAACAACTTGCCCTTCAGTAATATCTTCATCTTCTTCAGAGGAGGAATAGTCATCAGAGCTCATGAATGGCAGAAGTAGGTTAAATGGAATCTCTATGGTCTCTAGATGAGCCTCAGATTCCTTAGGTTCCTCAAATGGAAACTCCTTTTTGTCCAGAGGACGTCCCATGAGGTCTTCCCCACTGGGATTCATGTTCTCTTCCTCCTCTCTAGGTTTAGCCACACCAAGTAAGGTTATGGCCATGTACTCTCTTTTTGGATTCTCTTCTGTATTGCATGGGAGAGTACTAGGAGGAGTTTTAGTGACTTTTTTACTTAGCTGGCCCACTTGTGCCTCCAAATTTCTAATGGAGGACCTTGTTTCATTCATGAAACTTAGAATGGCCTTAGATAGATCAGAGACTATGTTTGCTAAGTTAGAGGGACTCTGCTCAGAATTCTCTGTCTGTTGCTGAGAGGATGATGGAAAAGGCTTGCTATTGCTTAACCTTTTTTTTCCACCATTATTAAAGCCTTGTTGAGGCTTTTGTTGATCCTTCCATGAGAAATTTGGATGATTTCTCCATGAGGGATTATAGGTGTTTCCATAGGCTTCACCCATGTAATTCACCTCTGCCATTGCAGGGTTCTCAGGATCATAAGCTTCTTCTTCAGAAGATGCTTCTTTAGTACTATTGGATGCATTTTGCAAACCATTCAGACTTTGAGAAATCATATTGACTTGCTGAGTCAACATTTTGTTCTGAGCCAATATGGCATTCAGAGCATCAATTTCAAGAACTCCCTTCCTCTGAGGCGTCCCATTACTCATAGAATTCCTTTCAGAGGTGTACATGAACTGGTTATTTGCAACCATTTCAATGAGTTCTTGAGCTTCTGCAGGCATTTTCTTTAGGTAAATAGATCCACCAGCAGAATGGTCCAATGACATCTTAGATAATTCAGACAGACCATCATAGAATATATCTAGGATGGTCCATTCTGAAAGCATGTCAGAAGGACACTTTTTGGTCAGTTGCTTGTATCTTTCCCAAGATTTATAGAGGAATTCACCTTCTTTTTGCCTGAAGGTTTGAACATCTACTCTGAGCTTGCTCAGCTTTTGAGGAGGAAAGAACTTGGCTAAGAAAGCCGTGACCAGCTTATCCCAAGAGCTCAGGCTATCTTTAGGTTGAGAGTCCAACCATATTCTAGCTCTGTCTATTACAGCAAAAGGGAAAAGCAAAGCCTATAGACCTCGGGATCAATCCCATTGGTCTTAACAATATCACAGATTTGCAAAACTTTAGTTAAGAACTAAAAAGGATCTTCTGATGGAAGTCCATGAAACTTGCAATTCTGTTGCATCAGAGAAACTAATTGAGGCTTTAGCTCAAAGTTGTTTGCTCCAATGGCAGGGATTGAGATGCTTTTTCCATGGAATTTGAAATTAGGTGCAGTAAAGTCACCAAGCATCTTCCTTGCATTGTTGTTGGGTTTGGCCATTACTTCTTTTTTAAGATTTTCTCTAAGGTTTTCTCTGGATTGTTGTGCTTTAGCTTCTCTTAGTTTTTTCTTTAGAGTCCTTTAAGGTTTAGGGTCAGCTTCAACAAGAATGTCCTTATCCTTGCTCCTGCTCATATGAAAAAGAAGAGGACAGGAAAAGAAGAGGAATCCTCTATGTCACAGTATAGAGATTCCTTTATGTGAGTGGAAGAAGGAAAGAATAGACGAATGAAGAAAGAGAGAGAAAAATTCGAACACAGAGAGAGGGAGAGGGTTCGAATTTTTGAGTAGAAGAGAAGAGTGTTAGTAATTAAATAAATAAATAGAAGAAGATGAGAGAGAGTTTTCAAAAATAATTAAAAGGAAAAGGAAAATATTTTTGTTTTTATTTTAAAATTTAGTTAGAATTTGAAAATTAAGAGAAGAAATAAAATTAAAATTAAAAATTGAAACAATTAGTTAATTACAAGAATTTTTGAAAAAGGATGAGGAGTTTTCGAAAATTTGAGAGAGAAAATTAGTTAGGTAGTTTTGAAAAAGATAAGAATTTTAAAAATCAAATAAAAAGTTAAGTGGTTAATTGAAAAAAGATTTGAAAATCAATTTTGAAAAGATAAGAAGTTAGAAAAGATTTTGAAATTGATTTTGAAAAAGATATGATTTGGAAAAGATTTTGTTTGAAAAGATATGATTGAAATTTATTTTGAAAAAGATTTAATTTTTAAAATCAGAATTAATGACTTGACTCACAAGAAATCAAAAGATATGATTCTAAAATTTAAAGTTTGAATCTTTTTTAACAAGAAAGTAACAAGCTTGAAATTTTTAAAATAAAACATTAATTGCTAGTATTAATTTCGAAAATAAAAGATAAAATTAAGAAAAAGATTTTTGAAAATTAATTTTAAAGAATTTTTGAAAATAATAAAAGGAAAAAGAAAAGATTTTATTTTGAAAAAGATTTTGAAAAGACAAATTTTTGAAATTGAAATCTTGACTTGACTAACAAGAAATAACTTATTTTAAAATTTTTTTACTAAGTCAACCCAAGGATTTCAAAATTTATGAGTGAAATAAGGAAAATATATTTTTTGAATTTTTTGAATTTTTAATGAGGAGAGAGAAAAACCACAAAAAGACTCAAAACATGAAAATTTTGGATCAAAACTAAAGATGCATGCAAGAACACTATGAATGTCAAGATGAACACCAAGAACACTTTGAAGATCATGATGAATATCAAGAACTTATTTTTTGAAAAATTTTCAAGAAAAGAAAAACATGCAAGACACCAAACTTAGAGATTTTTCATGTTCAGACACTATGAATTCAAAAATGCATATGAAAAACAAAACAAGAAGACTCATCAAGAACAACTTGAAGATCATGAAGAATGCAATGCATGATTTTTTTTTTTGAAAAATGCACAAATTTTAAAAACATGCAATTGACACTAAACTTAAAAATTGATACTAGACTCAAACAAGAAACACAAAATATTTTTGTTTTTATGATTTTATTAAATTTTTTTTGGATTTTTCGAAAATTATTTTTTTAAAAAAACAAAAAAGAAGAAAAATTTTGAAAGATTTTTTTGAAAACTTTTTGAAAATAAAATAAGAAGAAAATTACCTAATCTAAGCAACAAAATGAACCGTCAGTTGTCCAAACTCAAATAATCCCCGGCAATGGCGCCAAAAACTTGGTGCACGAAATTGTGATCTCAATGGCACCAATAACTTGGTACGCACAATTGTAATATCACTCTTTTTCACAACTTCGCACAACTAACCAGCAAGTGTACTGGGTCGTCCAAGTAATAAACCTTATGTAAGTAAGGGTCGATCCCACGGAGATTGTCGGCTTGAAGCAAGCTATGGTCATCTTGTAAATCTCAATCAGGCGGATTCAAATGGTTATGGAGTTTTGATAATTAAAAAGACAAATAAGCATACAATAAAGATAGAGATACTTATGTAATTCATTGGTGGGAATTTCAGATAAGCATATGGAGATGCGTTGTTCCTTCTAAATCTCTGCTTTCCTACTGCCTTCATCCAATCCTTCATACTTCTTTATATGGCAAGCTGTATGTTGGGTGTCACCGTTGTCAATGGCTATTTCCTGTCCTCTCAGTGAAAATGGTCCCCTATGGTTTCTGTACGGCTAATCAACTGTCAGATTGCTCGTTTCAGATGAAAAATACCATGCACATATATCGTATGGCTAATCAGCTGTTGGTTCTCGATCGTGTAGGAATAGGATTTACTATCCTTTTGCGTCTGTCACTACGCCCTACAGTCGCGAGTTTGAAGCTCGTCACAGTCATCCCATTCCAGATCCTACTCAGAATACCACAGACAAGGTTTAGACTTTCCAGATCTCAGGAATGCTGCCAATGAATTCTAGCCTATACCACGGAGGTTCCAATCTCAGATTAAGATGCCCCACTGTCAGAGGGGAGTTGATGTGAACGGAAGTGGTTGTCAAGCATGCGTTCATAAGTGAGAATGGTGATGAATGTCACATAATCATCACATTCATCATGTTCTTGTGTGTGAATGAATATCTTAGAATAAGAATAAGCATGAATTGAATAGAAGAACAATAGTACTTTGCATTAATACTCGAGGAACAGTAGAGCTCCACACCTTAATCTATGGTGTTTAGAAACTCCACCGTTGAAAATACATAAGAACAAGGTCCAGGCATGGTCGAATGGCAAACCTCCCTAAATGTCATATGAATTCAAAAATAGGGAAAAAGACCCCTAGTACAATAGTAAAAAGTTCTATTTATACTAGACTAGTTACTAGGGTTTATATAAATAAGTAATTGATGCAAAAATCTACTTCCAGGCCTACTTGGTGTGTGCTTGGGCTGAGCATTGAAACTTTCACATGTAGAGGCCTTCTTTGGAGTTAAACGCCAGTTTGTAACTTGTTTCTGGCGTTTAACTCTAGCTTGCAACTTGTTTCTGGCGTTTAACGCCAGAATAGGGCAGAAAGCTGGCGTTGAACGCCAGTTTGCATCATCTAAACTTGAATAAAGTATGAACTATTATATATTGATGGAAAGCCCTGGATGTCTACTTTCCAACACAATTGAGAGCACGCCATTTGAGTTTCTATAGCTCCAAAAAATTAATTTCGAGTTCAGGGAGGTTAGAATCCAACAGCATCAACAGTCCTTTGTCAGCCTCTAAATCAGATTTTTGCTCAGGTCCCTTAATTTTAGCTAGACAATACCTGAAATCACTGAAAAACACACAAACTCGTAGTAAATTCCAGAAATGTGAATTTTACTTAAAAACTAATAAAAATATACTAAAAAGTAGCTAGATCATATTAAAAACTATATAAACACAATGCCAAAAAGCGTATAAATTATCCGCTCATCACCATTCCAAAACCCAGAATCCCCTATAACAGAACCTTTAAGGTTTGAGACCGAGAAAAGTCTTGGAAATAACACTTTCAAAGAACCATTAGGTAACCAGATATCCTCCCAGAATCGAATCGTTCTGCCATTCCCTACATTCATAGACAAGCCTCTGATCATCTTTTGTCTGGCTTGTGGCTCACTGATTTGAAGCTGATAAATATCCTTCCAAGGGCCCCCTCTTGTAGGAACAGGCTGACCACACAGCATCTCGGACGAATTTATGTTATTACAAGAGCACACTACTTTCTTCCATAAAAGGGGCAATCTTCTTTCGAAAACCTCTACCACCATTTAAATAGAAGAGCTGTATTCCGAATCACTCCATCACCAACTCCCAAACCACCTGCCTTTTTTGGAGCCATCGCTATATCCCATTTCACTTGTGAGAAGATTTAGGTGCACTATGGCATAGTAGATTAGGTTATATTTCGCATGATAGGATAGAACTCATGAAAGGACATTATAACTTTCTTTCCTACAAATTGAAATATGCCCCCTGTGAGCCATGCCATTTTGGCAAACAAAAGAGACTCTCTTTTCCTCACAGTATCACAAAATCAGTTTTTTGTTTTGACAACCACATGCATATTTAGGGATCATTGGCAATTCAATCTATTAGCGACCACAAATACTTCCTCACTATTGTGGATGATAAAAGCAGGTTCACATGGGCATATTTCATGAAAAATAAAGCTGAAGTAGCTACTTTGATTCCACATTTTGTAAAACTCATTGAAACTCAATTTCATACAAAAGTAAAATGTATGAGAATTGATAATGGCAAAGAATTCACTATGTAGTCCTTTTATGATTCTTAAGAAATAATTTATCAAACTTCCTACGTGGAAACCCCACAAAATAATGGCATTGTAAAGAGCAACCAATATATTCTTAATACGGTTGGAGCCTTAATTTTTGAAAGCAATTTACCATTAAAGTTTTGGAACTATGTTGTTGCTCAAGCTATTCATGTTTTAAATCGAGTTCCTTCTAGCCTCTACATGCCAAGAGCTTTTATCTGATTTTGTTTGATAAACCATACAACATTTTAAAGTCTTTGTTTGCTTGGTATTTTCCTCAACCTTGCGTAATCACAAAACAAAACTATAAAAGAAAGCTCGAAAAGCCATATTCTTGGGTTTCAAAATGGGAACCAAAGGTTTCATTGTACTAGATATAACTACAAAAGAAATTTTTATTTCAAGAGATGTCATTTTTTATGAGCATAATTTTTCATTTCAGCAACATAAAATTGTCTCAGATTCTCACTTTTCATCTCATGATCCTTATGCTACTACACATACTACACCTATCTTTCCCATTTCTATACCTACATCATTTCATCTATCACCTCTTTCATTCCATACTCCATCTCGTGCACCACACTTAGACGCATCATCACACTTAGATAATTCACTCTCGTCCCATGACACTCACACCCATGATTCCATTCGAAGGAATCTTACTAATCCTAACTCTATCTCTACGGAAGATATTATCAACATCCCTAAAAGCACCTCACAACCTCATGACCCCTAAGCACCACTTAGAAAATCCAGTAGAATTCGTAGACCTCTTAAGCACCTTGCTAATTTTTATTGTATGCATGTCACTACTATGCCAAATACTTCCAGCAGTGTTACTCCATCATGTCCCAAGTAGCCTCTATCACAAATTTTTTCATTTGACAATCTCTCACACAAACAAAAAGAATTCCCTCTTGCCATTGATAGAATTATTGAACTAACTAGTTTTGAGAAAGCCATTAAATATGATTGTTGGAAGAATTCAATTAAGGATGAACTTCAAGCTTTAAAGAATAACAAGACTTGGATTATCACTATACTTCCCAAAGGCAAGAAAGTTGTTGGTTGCAAATGGGTCTTCAAGACCAAATTGAAGCCTGATGGGTCTGTTGAATGCCATAAGGCGCGACTGGTCGCTAAAGGATATACCAAATGGCTGGCTTTGTTTACTTTAACACCTTTAGCCCGGTATTCAAAATGTCAACATCCCAGGTTCTCTTAGCTCTTGCTGCTCACAAAGGTTGGTTTCTTTACTAATTAGACGTTAATACAGCCTTTCGTCATGGTGACCTTCCAGAAACTATTACATGAAAGTGCCCCTGGGTCTTTCGGCTCCTCCCAACATTATATGCAAACTTGAGTGCTCCCTCTCTGGGCTCAAGCAAGCCAGCCACCAATAGATTCACAAGCTATGCTTAATTTTGAAGTCCTTTGGTTTTTGACAATCTCGGGTTGACCATTCTCTCTTCACCAAAGGTTCAGCCTCTGCCTTTGCAACCATCTTGGTCTATGTTGATGATTTTGTTCTTGCTGGCAATGATATGGGAGAAATCAATCATGTTAAAATCTTTACTCGATGCCAAATTCAAAATCAAGGATCTGAGTCGTCTTAAATATTTTCTTGGCATTGAAATTTCCAGGAGCAAGGAAGAAATCATGTTATACCAACGAAACTATGCAGCTGATCTCTTGGAGGAGTTTGGCTTGACATATTTAAAACTTGCCATAACTCTTCTGTGTTACACTTCTCATCTTTCAAAGTCATCTGGTTCTCCTCTTCATGATTTGATGAATCCCTATCATAGACTTATAGAGAGGCTATTATATTTGACCAACACTCGTCTGGACATTAGTTTCGCTGTCAACAAAATTAGGCAATACTTAGATTGTGCGACCACCGAACACTTCAAGGATGGTTTGTACATTTTGAGGTACATTAAGCAAACTCTAGCCAAGAATCCTCTTCTCTTCAAGGTCAGACCTTCACCTCACTAGCTATTCTGATTCTTATTAGGGAACAAGCCTCGATACACGCAGGTCGGTGTCTGGGTTCTACTTCTTGGAAGAGTAGAAAACAGGTCACAATGTCACACTTTTCAGCTGAGGAAGAGTATAGAGCTTTGTCTCTAACTACTAGCGAAGGACGTTGGTTGACCTATATCCTTCATGACTTTTAAATACAACTGGAAAAACCTATATCTCTCTTCTGTGACAACAAGTCAGTGATCCACATTGTGTCAAATCTCGTCTTCTATGAACGCACTACATACATCGAGATCGATTGTGATACAGTTCGGGATCGTATCCAAGATGGTTCCTTGAAATTCCTACCTATCCCTACCTCTAAACAAATTGTTGACATTCTTACAAAGAGCTTAGCTCCAGGTCTATTCACAAAGTTTCAATGCAAGCTTGGCATGTACGATATCCACATCCCAAGCTTGAGGGAGGTTGTTGGTGGACATTAGTTACTTGGTGAATTAGCTGCAATGATAAAATCTGTTAGGAGATTGCCATCTTAGCACAATTAGTTATAGTTTTGTTATTTATCCTCTGTTCTTTAGCGTTAGTCAGTTAGCATTTTTTTGTTATTTATCCTTTACTTTTTAGTATTAGTTAGTTAGCATTCCTATATTACTTATATATACACCCGTAAGATGTATAATTTTAGTGAGATTCATCATTATTGATAATGAGAAGTTCATCTTATCTTCTCAACCTTTTTCTCCTTCTCTTTCTCACCAAACGCATCTCAGCTTTATCCTTATCCATGAAAAGTTGATTGAACCACTCTTGAATTTACCTTTTTGTACTTTTAGGTAAGAAAATGCTATAAATTCAACTATCTCTTCTCCCTAATCTTAAAACAATTTTATTAAATAGACAGAAAGGGCAACAAGATACCATACCAGAAAGAAAAAAGTTGGTATATATGAGGTCGTATAAAGAGCGGTTAGTGGCTGAGGAAAAGAAGAAAAAGAAAGAAAGAATATTATTGGATTTCAGTATTAACATTGAAAAACAAATAAGATGATCAAATAGAATGAAAATTAAAAAAGACAAAATATTAATATATTTGAATTTTAAAAGCAATAGTGGAACTGTAGAATTATTAATTAAACACTATTAGAAGAATAAACCAAATAGGTAAATACATATAGAAAAATAAATCAATGAAACTAATAAATATACGTTATTAGTAAAAAATCTGTGTATCAATTTAAAAAGGGTTGTCACAAAATTAAGAATAAAATACTAGAAGTAGAATTTTCAATTCGTCTCCCAACGAGTTGCTAAGAGAGTGCGAATTATTGATTAGGGGTTTCTCAAAAATTTGGAGTTTGGGAAATAGGCAAATAAACGATTATAAATTAAAACAATGAAAATTAATAAGAGGTTTTATGTAATTGAAATAAAAAGTCTTGGCTAGGAGAAGATTAATCGGAAGTTCTATCCTTGTTGGTTTTTCCAAGATTAACAGTAATAGGTTATTGTTTCTACTTAGTTAACCCTCAACGAATGAAGGAAAGTCAAGTAGTTGAGCTTACTCCACTTTACAAGTCCTAATCCTCTCCCTTAGGAAGGATTAGCATTAGTAACTAGAGAGCCAGCCAACAACTTTCAATTACCTGTTTACTCTTGAGTCTTCCAACTCAAGGGTCTCCTAATATTAATCAACTCTAAAGCCAAGTTGGTAGTCTACTCCATTGACATGGATGCCATTTTTTCATTCATATAAAGGGAGTAGGAAGAAGACATGATAATTTGGAATTGGATCGAGATGATCAAGCAATTAAAGAAATTAAATAGAAAAATACTTTTGCATTAATAATTTCCAAAATTAAAGATATCGAGTTGTAACTCTAAATAGGGTAAATGGGAAATAAAAGAGTAAAGGAATAGGAAACAAACTAGAATGATAGAAACTTCAATAGAGGTAGTAACTCTTCCCAATATCCAACTCAAAAGCATAAAACTAGAAATATCTGAATGTGAAAAACCCTAGAGAAAGTGGTAAAATCTCTCCAAGATTCCTAAAACTAAAACTAGAACTAAAAACTGAGAATGCGTGAATGTCTCTTGAGTCCCTGCTGTCCCCTGGATCTAGTCTGCGTTTCTGGGCCAAAAACTGGGTCCAGACTCAGCCCAAAATCGTCCCTAGCGTTTTCTGCGAATTTTGCACATGGTGCATGTCGCGTGTACGCGTCAGGTACGCATACGCATCGATAGTCTTCTGCGCATGGTACGCGTCTGCGTCAAATACGCGTTCGCGTCGATAGGGAATGCGCCAAATTGTGTGTACATGTCAAGTACGCGTGCGTGTTGATTCTCGCTGACCAGCTCCTTAGTTTCTTGTGTTCCTTCCATTTTTGTAAGCTTCCTTTTCCATCCTCTGAGCCATTCCTTCCCTATAAAGCCTGAAAACACTTAACACATGGATAACGGCATCGAATGGTATAAATGGAAATTAAAAGTACACAATTTAAGGGCTTAGAAAGCAAGTTTTCAACCTTTCAACAAAATTGGGAAGGATTTGTAAAACCATGCAAATTGTATGAATAAGTATGCAGAGAATTGATAAATACCACTCAATTTAGCACAAGATAAATCATAAAGTAGTGGTTTATCAAATACATTGTGGATAGACGTAACTCGATAATTCTCTTTCATGTTATGCTGAAATTTCACTACTGCAAACTTTTTTTATAATAAGGATTAAGCACAATTTTAATTTCTAGGGTATAGGTCAAAAAATTTTTTCGTCCTCAACTTTTTTTTGCATATAAAATTATTCTTAAAGGTTAACTTAATTTTAAAACCATCTCTTTTTACCAAAATTTTAATTTTTATTACTAAATTACCCTTAATTAAAAAAATTAAAAAATGAAAAAAAAAAAGAAAACGGATGAAAAGGGAAAGGGAAAGGGAATCACGCGGGGGAGGGGGAAGGGAAGGTGGGGAGAAGGGAAGCTTCGTCGTTCTGTCCATCCTCCTCTCGCCGCCACTGCTCCTCGCCACGCCTTGCTGATGTCAAAGAGCTTGTAGAGAGAGAGAGAGAGAGAGAGAGAGAGAGAGAGAGAGAGAGAGAGAGAGAGAGAGAGAGAGAGAGAGAGAGAGAGAGAGAGAGAGAGAGAGAGAGAGAGAGAGAGAGAGAGAGAACCCGTGGCCAGGGGGAGGAAGATGGGTGCCCCGTCGCCATCGTGCTTCACCACTGCCGCCGATGCTTCTGGTCCTTGCTGCCGCTATGCGTCCTTGCCGCTGGTCCTCCCTAGGTTTCGATTCTATTTTTGATTCGTTCTACTTCGACTTCTAATTTCTTCTGCTTCTGATTCTGATTTTATTGTTCATTATTTCTTCTGCTTCTAATTTTTTCTCCTTTTGATTTGATCTTTGATCTCTTTGTGTTTTGTTCTTCTGATTTTATTGTTTTGTTGCTGGTGCTATGATGAAGAAGAAGAAAAAGAAGTAGAGATGCTTCTGATTCTATTTTTTGATTCTGTTTCTTATTTTGTTAATCTATTGTTCTTCTACTTCTGTTTCTTCTGCTTCTGATTCTGCCTTTGTTTTTTATGCTTTTGATTCTTTTTATGTTTCTACTTTTATTTCTATTTTCAATTTTGCTTCTGCTTTTATTTCCAATTCTACTTATGTTTCTGTTTCTTCTATTTCCAATTCTGCTTTTGTTTTTGCTTCATTGTTATTACTAAAGAAGAAAAAAAAGAAGAGATATTTTTGTTTCATTGTTGTTACTTCTGATTCATTCATTATTGTTGTTGAGTATTTTGGTGAAGAAGGAGAAGGGTATAATTGTCTGAAAGATAATTTTAAAATCAACTCGAACATTAGGGATTTGTATGTAAAAAAAGGTTGGGGACGAAAAATTTTTTTGACCTATACGTTAGGGACCAAAATCGTACTTAACCGGTATAATAACGACATAGGATTTATCAAAATCCAAAAGAAAAAATTTATTATGACATTTTTTATTATCTTGTTTTATAACTTGAAAAACTATTTTTGGTGTGAAAACTTGAAAAACTTATATTATTTTATTTTTAGCTATGAAGTACGGGCATTTTACTGAGTTGTCGTATTTACATGTCGGATGCATTTCAGACGCAACACTCATCGACATTTGTCCAATACGTGTGTTTGTTATGTCTAACCATATCTTAATAAAAAATAAAAAAATTTACTCTGGACACACTTGAACACACTTAAATATCATCATGTGTTAGCGCGTACAGCGTTATTTTTACTATATATTCTTGTAATAAATTTAAAAAAAAATAATAATTATTATTTATTAAAACAAAAAAAATTTAAATATTTTATATAATTAAAATAAGCCTTTAAAAATAATAAAAAAATTAATTTATATTTTAATATCAATAAAATATTAAAATATTATTATAACTTATCTAAAAAATACTTTATATTAACTGAACGACTAATCCATCTTTTTCTTTTAATCCGGATGTGATTGTTAAGAAAGCATATGGTATACCACAAATTGGTTTATTCTTAACATAATATATTAGGAAATCTCATTGCTATTACCCAAACAAGCATGCATCATAGATTTTTAGTTTATAAGAGGCCCATTGCCCATGAAAAATGTAGAGTACAAAATTCTGTGGCCCATTAAAGACTTAACTAGAAAATTACCAAAATATCCCCAAATATATATATCTCAAACCCCACCCTTCACACTCAATTCCTCCTCAGAGACTCTCAGGCACTTAGTCGCAAACCCTAGCAGGTATACTCTGATCCTCGCCGCTCGCTGCCGGCTGCCCGTTGCCCACCGTCCTCGCCGGCAACTCTCTCTTCTCTCATCCCTCGATACTCAACGGTATTCAAATTGAATTCGTTGAATTTGTTTGTTTGGTTTAGTAGGGTTTTAGTTCGAGCTCCCTCGCTGCAAAATACAGTTTTGTTCCTGCAACTGTTTGATCCAGTTTCCAAACCATGGCAAGCACTAAAGTTCAGAGGGTTATGACCCAACCCATTGTACGTTTCTCACTCCTCGTCTTTTTTTTTTTTTTTTTGTTGGTTGTGTTTTAAAGTTTCTGTTTGTCTTAACATCTTTCCTTTTCGCATTTTGCAGAACTTGATTTTCAGGTTCCTTCAAAGTGTAAGTCCTTGCCTATACTGAGTAGTACCTACCTCTATTCCTGAATTCTTCTATCCTTTCTATAACTTGATTTTTCTTTATGTGAATTGTGTTTTTATTGCAGAAAGCTCGCATTCAGATTTGGCTCTTTGAGCAAAAGGATTTGAGGATTGAAGGCCGTATCATTGTGAGTCCTTCATACTTAATTGAAGTTTCTTTTTTTCATGCGTACTTAATAAAAAAAATGGTTTTTGCGGACTTTAAACTGTTTTGCGGATATGATTAATGTGGATTTGGATTGTGATTGAGTCTTCTATAGATTAATGGTGATGTTGTGCTGTCTTTTAAATTATGCAAATTCAGTATTGTTACTAGTTGAGGCTAGATTATTCTGTACAGTGACTTTTAAATTAATGGTGAATTGACGAGGTATTGAAAAACAAGGATTTATTTAACACATTCAAACAGTATCAGTTGGAAAATTTGGTTGTACAATAAAACATAAAACAAAAAAGGGCAGCCCGGTGCACAACCATCCCCGCTAACACAGGGTCTAGGAAG
Organism: Arachis stenosperma; assembly: GCF_014773155.1. Classification (NCBI taxonomy): domain Eukaryota; kingdom Viridiplantae; phylum Streptophyta; class Magnoliopsida; order Fabales; family Fabaceae; genus Arachis; species Arachis stenosperma. Next base: position 18,264,377 of record NC_080378.1, read on the forward strand.
GGCTGGACCCAAAGAGTGTAAGCTATGCAGCCTAACCTGATAATTACATCATCGGCTATTTCCACATCTTGAACCCGTGACCTTGAGATTACATGGAAACAACTCAACCGTTTGCTCCAAAGCTTCCCTTTGAAAATTTGGTTCTACGATTGAATGAATTTAAATGAGATGATAAGTTGGTGTTGAATCTATCTAGTGCGTTTTATATGAAGCTCCATTGTATTTGTATCTAGAGTACAGGCCTACAGGCTTGTGTTTTTGGCATAGCAATATAAAATGTGCTGTGGTTAGAATTTAGAATCCAATCTCATCTTAATTTTAAACAGGGTTTTGATGAATACATGAATTTGGTTCTGGATGATGCTGAAGAAGTGAATGTCAAGAAGAACACCAGAAAGACATTAGGTATGCTAAAGTTTCTCAATTTTTTCTTTTTTTTTTTTTTTGCTACTTATTCATGCAATTTCTGAAGTATATTGTTCTTATTAGGGAGGATCCTTCTTAAAGGAGACAACATAACTTTAATGATGAACACGTAAGTGAAATTAAAATTCATCTTTCATAGCTCACATGGTTCACATTTCTATCTGAGTGAGTTAATTTTCTCATACAAACGTCACATAAATTTCAGGGGAAAATGAAGATGAAGATGAACACCCAGGGTGTATTGTAAACCATACATTCCATTCAGCAAGGAGACAGAATTATCTTTCATTTTGTTAATCGCTGTCACTTAGAATTTTGAATATCCGGTGTGAGAATGGTTGTTATGTAGATTAGATTTTGTTGCACTAGATGAATTCTTAGTTCAGCGACTTTCTTTGCTGTTCCACCTGTTCTGCCTTCTTTATGCATATATCAATATCTTATATTACGATTGAGGAAATATGACACTAATATCATATATCAAATATATAAGTTTCCGTTCCCATGCCTTGCAGTGCATGATACCCTCAACACCACTAACTGCAAGGATGATTTAATTTCGCACAACACTAAATAAATACTGCTATTATAGTTTATGACAAAAATAATAATCAAAATAGTACATTAAAAAGAAAATAATGTATTGACTCCTTTAATTTAATTTCTATATGAATGTGACTGATGACTGCATCTCTAACATGCCAGGTTTGAATATCCGAGATTTCCACTAACAGTAAAAACATTGTATTATTTTGGCGGTGATAAAAATATTCCCAAATTTTATTGATAAAAATATTTTTAAATTATTTAAAAATGCAACAAAAATATCTAATATTAAATATCTATTTTAAAAATTGAATTTTAATAGAATTTTTTGCAAACACAATCAGAAAAAATAAGATATTTTTATTTTTAAAATTTGGTAATTTTTTTATTAAATATATATATTTTTTGTGATTTATTTATCAACAACCAATTTAAAAAAATCTAGAGATAAAATTTTTATTTGATTTTTTTGTGTATTTTTTAAATAGTTATCTAAATATTCTAATAAAATTTTTAATTAAATGTATATAAATTTTCTCAAATACAAAAAGTGATCGTTTTTTATTATTTTGTCGCATTTTTTAAATAATTTGAGAATATTCTTGTCAATAACAAAATTCGGAGACACTTTTGTCAATAGAGATAATTCGAGTACAATTTTTGTGGTTTACCCTAACAAAGTTTAGGAGTCTGCAAGTGTAACTACCTTTTGTTGCCGCATCATTCTTCTTTCACTCTGGCCTACTTTCCTATGTGATGGCAACTTAGACATGGTAACCAACTAACCATAGCCATTGTAGTCCCCAACAAGAAACCTATGTCTTATTTTATCAAACACTTATAAATGGTTCGACCCTTGTTGTCATATTCCAGTCTTGTGAATGAATAAAAAGGATATAGAAGGGGACTAGTCAACTCTGAAAACTAGTAGTATAATGTGCAAATCCCAAGTATATACAACAGGTAACTGGTATTCACTTTCATTCAGACATCTTTGTACAATAACTGGTATTTTGGAATTCTTTCAGGTGGGAGAGGGCAATTCACAATAAGCTTCCCTTTCATTGCTCCTCTAAATATCGCCTGCAGTAATGTTCATCACAATTTCATCAAATAATGAAAAGGTCATACATGGTAAATAGCTGGAAGCACACATTTTCAAGTAGAAGCTAATCTAGCATCCAATCAATGTACTACTGCATAGAAGGCAAGAGACATAAAAAAAATATAACTCAAATTAGGATTGTAATGCAAAATTGGATTCTACAGTGATCAATGGGAAATGGAAGGAGAATATCCTAAAGAGTTTTTCGTAACACACCTATTTAAATTCCTTTGCCCCTTATTTGGTTTCCTACTGTATCTCCCAATCCAGCAGACTAAGGACTAATCCATCACGGATCAAACCTCCATTGAGGGTTTGCTGTTGGTCAATGCTTTGTTGCATGCACAAGGCGGGATTCAAACCCTCAACACTTGCTTATGCGGACTAGTGAGCTAACCACTAGACCAACCAAACTTGATTTCCCTTGCCCCTTATTTAACTAAGTTTGCACTCCCTAATTGAGCCTATTGGACTAGAATCATACCATTGTACAATTATTTTTCTTCATGGCAAGAGAGATAAGACAAGAAAAATAGATGAAAAACATCTAATACTCAACATCAGTTTTGCACAAGCTAAGCTAAATACTCGTTTAAAGCTCAGAGAAACCACTTATTTTTTCAGAAACAAGTTTTGAAGTACTGCGCCCTTTTAATCCTAAATTTTGTTTATAAAAGGAAAGGGGAAGGTGGTGGAGACATGTTCACAAATCACAAGTGGTTATGTTACTTAAGATGATGGCATCCTATGTTATTCTCAATAACATATCAATATCTACAAGACAAAGATCACTTCTCAATTGAAAGACTTCAAATAACCTTTGGACGGAATACTAATGAAGTTTAAATGGCAAGAATTAAAAGAGGGAGAGAGAGAGAGAGGCATGTAAACAAATGATAAACACTAGATATCTTACTATGTCTTTTTCTGCATATGAACCCACCATTTGTTACTACTTTTAACAATAATCAGTAAATGTCAATGATAAACGACTGGCATTTGAAACGATTTACAATCATTTTAATCAGATCCAAGATTCGCATAAACAAGGATATGTAAGTATGTACCTCTACAACATCAATGAAATCTTGCTTTCTGTGAAAAGCGCCAATCCACTTAGTGTGATCTGCAGTCCTATATGTAACAGAACAAAATGTCAAAATCTTAACCAGAAAATTTCTTGATACAAATCCAAAGAATTGAGGAGGGAAAAGCCTCTTCTACAATACTGGAAGTCTGAAATGACGAAATCATAAATGCTATATTACTTCTGGAACTCTAAGTAAACTTTCATAGAATAAGAGCCTAAGAGGCTAGAGAATACAACGAAGTAATAGTATGTCTTGACACCAAATATTGCACTTAAGAAGCAGACATTTAATTGTACTCCAAAGAAAATATAAAATTTCCTTAGAAACATGCATATATGAGGCACCGAAGAGAATATATCATTTCCGAATTTCAAACCGTCAATCAGCTTCTCAATTCTCAGTTTATCATTCACAGCGAGTTATTTGTTAAAAGGATATATTGATCGTACATTACATACCAGCAAAATAGCACCGAAACGAATGATGAAAAAAAAAATTCTAATTTGACAATTACCAATGCACATAACAAATCAATCAGTCTAGTTAACAGCATTTTTAAATTATTTTTGGCAGGTTTAAACTGAAAAAATATGAGTTAAGATGCTTTCCAATGGATACATAAGTCATAATCATAAGTAAATCATGAACACAACACAATCATAATCAGATGAAGCAACAAACAATTGAAGAAACATGCAACACAAAAGTGTAAAAAATCAAACCAAAACAAAGAAGTAAACTACTGAATCAAATCATATTATAAAAAAGTTAGCAGCATACCCAGAATCCATTTTCATGTGATGGGCATTGAAGAAGAACACCGTGGAAGGAATCAAAGAAATGTCAAAATACTTGACATAAACCTGAACATCCTCTGAGTCAACATCAACCAGTGCCACTGTTGCGAATTTGGACACATCCCTCACAGCTTTCGAAAGCTGCATCAAACAAACCAAACGAGTTAAATACCAAAATATAATCAAATATATAGAATTGGAAAGTGTAAAAAAGAGAAGCATACTAACAATTTGATCAAGTTGGAGACAGACAGAATCGGAGGCACGACCAAAGCGGAGGACAAGAACCTTGTCGATGGTGTCTCTGATGATGGAATCAACCTCGTGCTTCTTTAACAATGTTGTTAAGAGGTAACTCATTCTCCTTCATCCCAATTCTAGTTTTGGAACATCAAACCAAACAAAATCAAAACCCCAAATTAAAAGTTCAATAAGAGATGAGGCAAAGCTCATGAATCGAAAGGCATGGCTGTCAGCCCGTAGTTCAACCGTGGTTAGATCAGAATAACCGTTTTATAATAAATATAATTATAATTAAAAAATATCACTATATTGTAATTTAAATATTAAAATTACACAAATTGAAAGTATGACATGAACCAAAGTTATAATTATAGAAAAGCATGCATAAGTTGGAGGAAACAAAGTTCTGAAGCATATAAAAATATTCTTTTGTTTTTTTTTTATGCTTATACACACACAGAGATCCATACAAGGATGTTGATGTTCATGTCAAAACACAAGAACAAGAACCAGCAGTACAAACCAAAAAAACCAGAAACACATCAGGGCCTAAGAACATGTATGCTACACCAACCCGATAGATAAGCATTAAGATCAAGTAACCAAAAATATTTAAACCCCATTGTTCAATTAGAAGCAACAATTTTCAAATTATCAAACGAAACATAAAATCGACTCACATATATATCAACCGGAAAAAGTGAATGGCGAACGCACGGCGGTTGGGGGAAAAGAATGACAGAATGGTGGCTGGCTGCCTGGAGAAGAGAGGTAGAGCCGTAGAGAAGAGAGAAGAAATATAAACTAGGGGTGCATGGTTCGGTCCGGTTCCGAATACTTTAGGGGCTAATTTGGTGTGATTTCAACAGGTCTATGATCGGTACGGGTCTCAAAAATAGACCCGGTCATTATTTTAGATCCGGTCCGGGCCATAGTTCGGGTTACTCGAAATTGGCCCGGTCATCATACACAATTAATATTTTCTATTATTAGTGATGGATGATGGCTATTATTATGTGAAATTTAAGTATTGTAAACTTTAATATTTTGTGTTATTAGTCATTATATATATGACTCTAAGTTAATGTTTTATGTTTAAAATGCATAAGACTTTAGACTAATGCATAATATTGTGTTATTTATATTGATTTAAATATTTAGTGTTATTAGGCAATATTAGTATTAATTATGGTTATACTTTAATTTTAGAAAATAATTGGTTCTTGTTATATTTTTCTAAGTGAATTTTACCAAGTCAAATAATGGTTGGAGTCTTGGAAATTTAGATATTTTTACATGCTAATTTAAAAGAAGGTATCAAAATAATATAATGTTAACGACCCGATTTTCACCCGGTATAATCGTGACCCGAAAGTGTATAGATTTCATCGGGTCTAGGGCCGGGTTCGGGTCTAACAAATAGGTCCGATGTATATTTCGAGTCGGGTTTGGATCACATCAAACCCGGCTTCACCCTATCCATGCACACCCCTAAGATAAACTCATAAAAGGGTTCTTGTCCTTTCATTAGAATTTAGAAATACCCCTCTTCTAAACGGCGTCGTTTTTGCAGGTTTTAGAAGACCAGCCGATCCTAATTCGGTTCAATTGACCAATTCTCAGCTGGTTTCGCCTCAATTCCTATCATAGTTATCAGAATCGAATCAGTAATTAAATCGATCACATTATTAATTTATTAATTTAATTGATAAATAATTATATTAATAAAATTGATCTTAAATAAATAAAAAATATAAAATAATTAAAAATTTAAAATTAAAATTTAAAATATATATTCACTAATATTTTAAAAATAATTAAATTTTAAATTCTAAAAATAACTATTACAAAAATAAACATAAAATTAACTAATACTATTACAATAATATTTTAATTTGACACAATAAAATTAACAATTTATAAAATATATTAAATTGTATATAATTTTTTCTTATAATAAATAATTTTTATTTTATTTTTGTATTAAATTAATTTTTTTATTTTAAAAATTTATTAATTAATTTATACCTATTACATTATATTATTCATGTGTAAATAACCATGTAATTTATTTATCTAAAATTATTAGTCTAATTAAAATTGATAAATAAAAATTATTGTTTATGGTCTCTACAAAACAAAGGTTTCATTTTTATTTTTTTTTAAAGAAGAAATACAATATCTAGTGAAAAAAAATAACAATATCCGTTGCCCTGACATAAAAAAAGGGATCCAATTTGATCAAATCTTTTTTAGCGCAAAACCCACCTCAGCTCGAACTGATTTTTGATTCAATCGATCTAACCGACTAATTTGACCCAATTTTTAAATATTGAACTTGTATTTTTTATTAAAAATATCAATAAAATATTATTTTATTAATGTGCGAAATAGATTAATATCTATAATTTTTAGATTAGATTCAAATAAATACTATAGATATACGGATCGAATCCGATTCATAAATATTATCTAAAATAGCCATTGATTTTCGATTCGATCAATTTGACTAACCAATTTAGCTCAATTTTCAAATATTGAACTTGAGAATACTTTCGATTTATTTTAAAAATTCAACTTTGATCTTAAATTAATTAGAAATAAATTAGGTCAAACTGGTCAACATATATACAATTAATGTATATAATTTTATAAATTTTTATATGATAAATTAATAAAATTTTATTTTTAAAGATTAAATTTAATAAATGATATATAACATTTATTTATACTAAAATAAATTATTTTAAAATAACAATATCATATAATATATAGCAAATAGTAATTGGGATATAAAAATATAATATTTTATTTTTAATTTTTATTTTAAAATATATATTTTTTAACTATCAAATATGATTTTGAATAAGGTTATATCAACCCGAAGTATGACTCAAACGTTAAAACTAATCCAAAAATTATTATGATTGAAAAAGACAAATCCAAATCCAACAAGATATGCTTCGAATTTGAATCGAACTGGATTTTGAACAAAATTATCATAAAATATAGAATCAGATTTGGGTTTGTATTGGCTGAATTTCAATTTTATATCAGCTGATCTTAACAAAAAATAAAGACTAGGCTTTTTTTGTGTCCAATTTTATAATTATTTGTTGTATATGGCACAATTTATAACATAAATTTAAAGATAATTTTCGCAAAAAATAGTTGTTTGATCTCAAGATGTGACTAAAATTTTAGAATTTCCATTGGCAGAAATTGATCGAGACAATGGGGCCATAACTTTCTAAATATTTATAAAATTAAAATTGTACCTATTGATTTTGTTTGATACAAGTTGTTCAAATGGTTTTTACTTTTCTCGTAAATCTTTTACGAATTCTTTTTCCTAGGTTCAAATCTTACTATCATCACATTCTCTTCTTTATATATATATATATATATATATATATTTCATTTAGTTCATTATAATTTAAAATAATAAGCTTATCTTTCCCATTATAAACTTAAAAATAAAAATAAAAATAAGATATATATATATATAATTAATTATATATTTGGCCCCTCTAATTTTTTTTTAAGATCCGCCATTGTCCATTAGATAAATTAGTTCAATTATATAACACAGTTGAAAACAGAAAATCATTTATGATGTCATTTGTACAAATATTTTGTAATTAAATTTAACTAATTTGGTACAAAAAAAAAAAGACACATGTGTCATTTTCTTTTTTTGCTTCTTTGGCACAATTATTTTTATTGGAGAGCTTATAATCTTATTGATGTATCACATAAATTTTTACACATAACATAAGTTTATCTATATAGCATATAAATTTTTTCACATTGTAACTACTCTATCCCACGAGACCTATAATTTCTAATTCTTTATAACGTACACCGATACGCATAAGTTTAGATATATATACGCCATAGATAGTAAATTAGAATTATAACCCGTGACGCTAAAATTTTTTGGTTTTCCAACGATATGTTTTGGATAATTAAATAATTATCACTATAATTAAATTTTTTTTTTGTTAATTTATTAAGTTTACTTAATGATAAATTAGTAGAGGAACAACCCTAGATGCATCATCAATCAACAATTAGTACGTGATCACAATTTCTATTCTTAATCCAAAATACTCTTGTTATAGGATAAATCAAATTAAAGCTTTAGTCATCCTTGTATAAAATTCTAAGATCAACCAAACCATTAGCTCACCTAACCCAATTATAGTTTAGCCATGAGTAGAAACAACAACATTACTCTTTCTTTTATTTTGGTTCCTACGGATAGCACCCCCCTCCCAAACCTTGATTACACCTCATAGTCAATTAACCTAGTGAGCACTTACTCACCAATCCTAAGCATATGGGTTACTTCATCCTTTTCCCTGAGACATGAAACGTATATAGAGTCCACACCTACCCACTCTTTCACTCATACCACCACTTACAAAACATACCATCTAATTCAAAGAAGGGAAAAAGAGAGAAGACTGAGTGTGACCCAGCAGAAAAACACAGTCAGCATGCAACCTTCTCCAACCCTTTTGACCTCCATAAGAGCTTGAAGCAATATAGTTCACACCTTCTTCTATCAACCTTTGCTGTTTTGGAATTCTTCACTAGGTAAGCTAGTTTCGGTTTCTTCTCTTCTGTTCAAATCGATTTTCACCATCACCAAGCAACCCAACCTTGTTTTTCCTTCCACTTTGTGTAGCTCAAGAGCGTTTTCTCTAACTCCTCTGAACCATCGAACCATCTAGCTTGAGGAGGTGAGTGCTTCATTTTTTCTCTTTAGGTGATCATGGGTTCAGCCTCAAAGCCATAATGATAATGATGAATGAAATTAAATTATGATGCATTAGGTGTTGTAGCCGAGCAAGTGAGCTTAACAACAAAATCCTTCGATTTTTGACACCACCAAGTAAGGGATAGGACAGTTAGATTGTTATTTTTGTGACTGTGCCTGCTGATGAGAATTGATGAATTATCATATGATTGATTGATGATAAATATAATTTTATTATGCGTTTGAATGATGATCAGTGTATATGAATTGTTATGTTTAATATAGTGCTGAAAAGTGAAAGTTTAATTATGATTAAGTACTTGAAATTGTGAAATTTATTGAATTTAGATTCTTGGGCTGTGTTGGCTATGAAAGCATCTTTGAATAACTGAAGAAAGATTAGATGTGTAATTTCAGAAGGGTTATAAGTTTAAATGTGGGATATGGTATGTAAGGTTGTTAAATTACTTAGTGAAGAATTTTTAGCATATTTGGCAGCAATTTAAAATAAAAACTGGGAGCAATCTAGGCAAGATTTTCGCTCCAAATTATTTTTCTATAAAACTTCAAGAGGTCAAGATTTTCTTATAAGAATTTCAGAGAATTTGGCCAAGTGGTTTGGAAGATGTGAATTTTTGAAATTTAGTGGTTGCTGTAGAATTTTCTGATTTTCTCGTTCTGCCGTATCAACTTTCCGTCACTAGAACTTTTGATTTATTTGAGATTTTGAGTTGCTTCTAAAAATCTTTTAAACATCTATAAGCCTATTTTAAGTGAGTATAAATTTTATGTCCATAGCTATTTTGTAGAGTTAGTTATGTCTCTTGAAAGTTAGGCTGTTTGCAGGAAATTCAGAACTAATTCAAAGAAACAGGGCAGCACTTCCAATTGTCATTTACTTAACCAAACATGGTGCTATAGATCTGAAACTTGTTTATCCTAAAACTTAGGGTGTTGAGTGTTTCCTTACAAAAATTTGGAAGTAACTGATTAGAATTGGATTTATCATTGATTTTTCAAAAACAGAGCTATCTGTTGTATTTTTCTGAATCTTCTTAGGTGCAGCATCATATTTTTATTAAGTTTGTTATCAAATTCAATTCTAATCCAAATACGGTAAAACTTTGATTTTGATCCAAAGGGTATATCTATATTTGGCAACATACATGACCTTAGTTAAATGAAAAGATAATGGTAGACTTTTCCCAAAAAAATGTTAAATGGTGATGTGGAGCGTTGTGTAATTAAATGGCGATACAGAGGTACGCATAATAAAGTGGCGATGCGGAGGTGCGTGTATGTAATTGATGATGTGGAGTTATAATGAAAAGAAAAGAAAATAAAAAACAATGAATGAAACAAAAAGTTGAGAATTGTATATTGAATGGACATTGTGCCGAATTGCTAATGCGAAGGTGCCCGCCTAATTGACAGCTTAAGGTAGTTGATGAACCAAATTTCCTGTCGGTAAAGAAATTCACAAATATAATCGCGTTGTAAGTATAGCTTCTAAACCAACAGAAAATCTTTTTGTACAAATGTTTTAGTTGTCACAAGTAACAAACCCAATAAAAATAATTAACCGAAGTATTCAAACCTCGAGTCGTCTTCTCAAGGAATTGCAGGGAAGTATGATTTATTATTGGTTATGGAAAATATTATTTTTTGGATTTTAAAAAGGTTTAAACAAGAGAAATAAATTGCAGGAATTAATAAATTAATAGCTAAGAAAACTCTTGGCAAGGTATGAAAACTGGAAGTCCTATCCTAATTATCCTTATCAATGGTGATGAGAATTATATTTTTGTTACCACTAAGTCAACCTCTAACTATGAAGGTAAGTTAAGTGGACAAATCAATTTAACACCTAAAGTCCTAGTCAACTCCTAAGGAAAGACTAGAGTTATAGAAATCTAAATCAATCAGCAAAGATAACAATTATCAATCACGATGAGTTTGACAACTCAAGAGTCACCAATTAATCAACCAGAACGAAGAATATAGAAAGCTAAATAAAATTCATATGTTTGAAATACCTCAAATTATATTAATAAAAGAAATCAAATCTAATATAGAAAAATTCATAAGTGAAATTGGGGAAATAAATAAAAGGAACATTGAACCTGTAATTTGAAGAAGAAGAAAATATTCCTAAATCCTTTAAGAAGAATCCTAATCCTAAATCCTAAGAGAGAGGAGAGAACCTCTCTCTCTAAAAACTACATCTAAATTATGAAAAGTGAATTATGAATAGTCTTCCTTCGTTCCTCCACTTTGTAGCTTTTAATATGTGTTTTCTGGGCTTGAAACTGGGCCGAAAATAGTCCAGAAATCGCTGGGAGCAAAATCTGCCACGCTGATTTTCGTCACTGCGATGCATCCGCGTGGAGCACGCATTCACGTTGCCTAGCTGTACAGCCACTATGTCGAATTATATATCAAATCGAAGCCCTGGATGTTAGCTTTTCAACGAAACTAGAACCGCATCGTTTGGACCTCTGTAGCTCAAGTTATGACTGTTTTAGTGCGAGAGGGTCAGTCTGACAGCTTTGCAGTTCCTTCAACTTCTTGTATTCCTTCCACTTTTGCATGCTTCCTTTCCATCCTCTGAGCCATTCCTGCCCTGTAATCTCTGAAAACACTTAATACACATATCACGGCATCGAATGGTAATAAGAGAGGATTAAACATAGCAAAATTAAGACCAAAGAAGCATGTTTTCAATCATAGCACAAAATCAGGAAGGAGAATGTAAACCCATGCATTTAGTATGAATAAGTGTATAAAGAGTTGATAAAATCCACTCAATTATGCACAAGATAAACCATAAAATAGTGGTTTATCAATCTCCCCACACTTAACATTAGCATGTCCTCATGCTAAGCTCAAGAGAAGCTATAAGGGAGTGAAGAGGAATGATAGAGAGTATGCAATGCAACCTATCTATGTGAATGCAACTACATGCAAAATGTTTCTACCTACTTGGTTAAAAGTAAATAAGTTATCCAAGACAAATATGAGTCAAATTACACTAATTCAAATTACACAATAAAAGACAAATAAACTTGTAAGAAGATAGCTCATGAAAGTAGGGAACATAGAATCAAGCACTGAACCCTCACTGGTAGTGTATATCACTCTAGTCTCTCAAGTGTATAGGGTAATTCACTCTACTCTTCTCTAACTATGCTTTCTAAACTTTGTTCTTCATCTAACCAATCAACAAATATTTAGTATACCAGTGCAATCATTATGAGGTCTTTTCAGGGTTGTAATGGGGCTGAGGTAAAGGTAAGGAATATATATATATATATAAGGCTAAGTGAGCTAACAAAGAGAATCTTTGATCAGCCTAAGATCTCACCTAACATATACATACTTTATAAAATTTAAAATGCTTTACCTAGCTGCCCAAATTTTTTTCACTTTTGTATTACATGCTCATGTATCAAACTTATTTTTGAATTTTGTCCCATGTGCATTGATTCTTTTTTATTTTGCATTTGGGGTAATATTTTTTTTGTATCCCCTTATTTAATTTAATTTTTTTATCAATGCACATGGTAATTTAATTATTTTGGTTTCACATGAGCATGCTTCCCAAATTTTTAAATAACTTATTCAATTTAATTTCCTACTTTTTTCTATCATCCCATGTCCCCATAAAATTCTCCACACTTAAATTATACACAATATCTATCTTAAGCTAACCAAGAATTCAACTTGGGATTTTTATTTTATTTTTCTACTTAAGGCTAGTAATGTGATTATAGAATAAAAGGGGATTAAAAAGCTCAAAGTGGCTAACAAGGGTGACATAAAAGGGTAGGCTTATTTGGGATAAGTGAGCAAAAATAAGTAATGGCCTCAATCATATGCAAGCATGTAAATATACTAAACAATGAACATATAGACTGGAACAAAATAAAGATTGCAATTATAGAGAAGAAAATACACAAGAATAAAAATATTTATGGTTAAATAATGTAACCATATAAATAAGCTCAAAATCTCACAGGTTGTGTGTTCTAGCTTTTAACTATGTTCCAAATACAACTTCCAAACAAGTTTAACACAAAAGTTTGGTTTGAATTAGTGAAATACTATAAAAATTTCTTGAAAAAGAAAATATTACTTCAACCAAGTAGTAACTAAATGCATAAAATCAAATAAACATGCAATCAAATATGCAAATGCAACAATGAACAAACAAAGAAAATAGAGTATTGGTGTTGAAAAGAAGGTAACTAACCCTTGGAAGTCGGTATTGACCTCCCCACACTTAAAGATTGCACCGTCCTCGGTGCATGCTAAGATGTACAGGTGAATGGGTGGCTCCGCAGCTAGTGCTCTTTTTGTTCCTTTCCTTGCCGGTGGTTTGGGAGTAGCTTTCTCTTTACCTTTCTTGGTGGCCATCCTGAAAAGAGAAAAAGAAAGTAACTTTTAAAGCTAAGGGTTAGAGCAAAGAAGATGATAGTATAGGTGATAATCAATGCACGGTAAAGAGGGATGTCGTTAACACATGGTCATGACTTCATGTGAAAAGTTCATCAATGGAAATATAGCAAGTGCATGTAATGGCCAGTATATGCAAGGTGTTTATTGGCATGCTGGCAAAGGCATGAGTAGCATAGATCAAGCATTAAATGCCCAATTTGATTATCAAGTCTTTCAAACTAATAATATGTTTGTAATAACAATTATATTTAATTAATAAAATATAAAAACAGTTTTGTGAAAAGCAAGCATATAGAGTAGTAAAATAAAAGAAATCTAAAAATAGTGCACAATGCCATACGGGCGTTTTCACAAACACATAGCATGCATGGTAAATAAGGTATTGAAAGTATTAAATTGAACATGCAAGCACCCTTAAAAAAATATATAATTGTCAAACAATTCCTTAACAATCCACAAGCAACATATAAAAATAATGACTCAAATAAATTTCCAACACCAATAGAAAGAAAAAAAAGAAAAAGAAAACATGGATAGTGAAAGTAGAAAGAAAAAGAAGAAGAAAACATGAAAATAAGAAGAAGAATGGAAAAGTAAGGAGGGAAGAAGAAAAGAAAAACCTTGATAATGGTGGTGAGAAAAAGGGATTCGAAGGTGAGAAAGAAGGAAGAAGGAAGAAGGGGGGGAAAAGAAATTAAGAAGGGAAAAGAAAAAGTAGGATTTGGGGAAGAAAAGATAAGGTAATCTAGCAGATTTGGACAAGTTGTGCGGTGCATGCGACGCAAACGCGTGGGTCACGCGTTCGCACGGATAGCGCTTGAATGAGGTGACGCGGACACGTCGATCACGCGGACGCGTGACATGATTTATGCTAGTGGCGCGAGGGTAGCCTCGCGCTCGCACAACTCTCTGTTCGAAACTCATTTTGCCAAATTCTAGGGTGACGCGTTCGCGTGGTTGACGCAATCGCATGGGTGGCCAAACTTTGAAAACGGCACGGACGCGTGGGGCACACGTACGCGTGGTAGGGCTTGTGCGTCTAGCACGAGTTCAGCCCAACTCCAACTCAACTTACTGCCATACACCCTTTTTACGTCGAATTGCAGGGCCATGCATTCGCGTGGCTGACGCGGACGCGTGGGGAGGTCATTTTACTAATGACGCGATTGCGTCATCCACGCGGTCGCGTGGGTCAAATTGTGCCAGAGGCACGCCTCCAGCCACACTTTCGCGTGACTCTCTGTTCATTTTATTTTCTTTCCAACGCACCTATGACGCGGATGCGTCAGCGACGCTGTCGCGTTGCGTGCATTTTTTTATGCAGTATGCAGAATGCAATGAATGTTATGCACAATTCCAGGTTCAATCAAAATTTAAAAACAGACTAAACTGAAAAAGAAACGGTCATACCATGGTGGATTTTCTCCCACCTAGCACTTTTAGTTATTGTCCTTAAGTTGGACATTTTGGTGAGCTCCTTGTCATGGCGACTTGTTCTTGAACTCATCTTGAAACTTCCACCAATGCTTGGACTTACAATAAGCTCTATCAATACCAAGTAAATTCCTCAAGCTTTGATGGAGTTCTTCACAAGCTTTGAGCTCCCAAAATTGATCCTCATATATTCCCGGATCCCAAATCTTGTTTCTACACCCGTCTTCAAGTTGATTATCATGATTCCATCCGGGTGGTTCAGCCTTAGAATTCTCACTGAAACATCCAAACAACTTCCTAGACCCATTCAATTGAGCTCTACACCAATCTTTGCATTTAAACTTAAAGCTTCCAACCATAATGAACCTTGCAGGACAATTCTTACCACTGACCATCTTCCTCTCTCTCTTAATACCACAAAGAGCTCTAAGCTGACCATCTGTCTCTAGTAGCCCATATTCAAGTGGGAAAGTAAAGGTTAAGGAAGAGAATTTTACCCACTTGAATGTTGTATTGGACGGTAATGGCTTTGGGAGAGGTGTTTCTAAGGATCTTGCAAGCTCCACTCCCTTGTGCTCTTCTTTGACAACTTCCACCTCTTTGCAATCTTCTTCAATATCAACCTCTTCCCCTTGGTAGATTTCTTCCAATTCAAGCTCTTCTTCATTGTTCACCAAGGGCATGGGAGGTGGTGCTTCTTCTTCTTTCATCTCCATGTCAAGTCCAATGGGAGAGGGTTCAAATGTAGATAAAAATTTATCAATGATCGATTCCATCTCTTGATCATCCCTTTCAAAGTCTTCAATCATGAGATGCCTTGGAGGTTGTACACCCTCCTCAACATCAGTTTCAAATGTCTTTGAAGGAGGCTCTGTAACTTGACTTTCCCATGGAGGTTCAGCATCTCCTAAGTCTTCAACCACTTCTTCCTCTTCAATGGCAGGCGTAGCTTCTTCCAATTGTTCCAATACATAATCGTGTTGCTCACTGTCCACCGGAGTTTCTAACTTCTCCTTCATGCCACGTTCTTTAGTAGATTTTCCACATGTAGCCATGGAAGTACTTTGAGTGTCCGAGCGTTGGGAAGCTAATCGACTTATCGCTTGATTTAGTTGATATAGAGTTGCATGAAATCGATCCACTAATTCCTTGAGATGATTCCTTGATTCTTGTTCCGCTTGGATTACATGATTAGGATTATATGGCTCTTGGGTAGATGGATATGGACATGGTGTATATGGAGGTGGTGGCTCCTGGGAGTACTTGGGTTGAAATTGGGGTGGTTCTAGATATGGTTCATATGGCTCATAAGGTGATTGGTGTGGTGGATAAGGGTTAGGATCATATGAGGGTGTTTGGTGGTAATGGGCTTGTGAGTATGGTGGTCCAAAATCATGTTGAGGAGGGGGTTCATAGGCATATGGTGGTGGTTGTTGATAATCAAAAGAGTGCTCACCATAGCCATTGCCTTGATATGCATCACAGAATGGTTGTTGATAGTCCATTGGAGGTGGTTGTTGCCATGAGGGTTGATCAAATCCTTGTGGCTCCTCCCATCTTTGATACTTCCAACCTTGATGCCTGTTGTCATTATAATCTCCTCTTCCTGCAACATAATTGTAACCAGACTCATAGCCAAAGGGGTGAGAGTTCATAGTAGTAGGAGAAAATAAAAACAAAAACTAACAAAAAGAAAATATTTTGAAAAAAGATATGATTTTAAAAAAAAAAAGATACGATAAGATTTTGAAAAAGATATGATTTTTGAAAAAAGGTAAGATAAGATTTTGAAAAATATATGATTTTTGAAAAAAAAAAAGATAAGATAAGATTTTGAAAAAGATATGATTTTTGAAAAAAAAGATTTGATTTTTGAAATTTAAAACTAAGATAAGATAAGATAAAAAAAATTTTAAAAATATTTACAATAACCAATAATAAGGCACACGTTTGCAATTCCCCGGTAACGGCGCCATTTTGACGAACCGAATTTTTTGTCGGTAAAGAAATTCACAAATATAACCGCGTTGTAAGTATAGCTTCTAAACTAACAGAAAATCCTTTCGTACAAATATTTTGGTTGTCACAAGTAACAAACCCAACGAAAATAATTAACCGAAGTATTCAAGCCTCGCGTCGTCTTCTCAAGGAATTGCAGGGAAGTATGATTTATTATTGGTTATGGAAAACATTATTTTTTGGGTTTTAAAAAGGTTTGAACAAGAGAAATAAATTGCAGGAATTAATAAATTAACAGCTAAGAAAACTCTTGGCAAGGTATGAAAACTGGAAGTCCTATCCTAGTTATCCTTATCAATGGTGATGAGAATTATATTTTTGCTACCACTAAGTCAATCTCTAACTATGAAGGAAAGTTAAGTGGACAAATCAATTTAACACCTAAAGACCTAGTCAACTCCTAAGGAAAGACTAGAGTTATAGGAATCCAAATCAATTAGTAAAGATAACAATTATCAATCACGATGAGTTTGACAACTCAAGAGTCACCAATTAATCAACCAGAACGAAGAATATAGAAAGCTAAATAAAATTCATATGTCTGAAATACCTCAAATTATATTAATAAAAGAAATCAAATCTAACATAGAAAAGTTCATAAGTGAAATTGGGGAAATAAATAAAAGGAACATTGAACCTGTAATTTGAAGAAGATGAAAATATTCCTAAATCCTTTAAGAGGAATCCTAATCCTAAGTCCTAAGAGAGAGAAGAGAACCTATCTCTCTAAAAACTACATCTAAATTATGAAAAGTGAATTATGAATCATCTCCCTTCATTCCTCCACTTTGCAGCTTTTAATCTGTGTTTTTTGGGCTTGAAATTGGGTCGAAAATAGCCCAGAAATCGCTGGGAGCGAAATCTGCCACGCTGATTTTTGTCACTGCGATGCGTCCGCGTGGAGCATGCATTTGCGTTGCCTAGCTGTACAGCTACTATGTCGAATTATATATCAAATCGAAGCCCCGGACGTTAGCTTTTCAATGCAACTAGAACCGCATCGTTTGGTCCTCTGTAGCTCAAGTTATGACTGTTTTAGTGCGAGAGGGTCAGGATGACAGCTTTGCAGTTCCTTCAACTTCTTGTATTCCTTCCACTTTTGCATGCTTCCTTTCCATCCTCTGAGCCATTCCTGCCCTGTAATATCTGAAAACACTTAACACACATATCACGGCATCGAATGGTAATAAGAGAGGATTAAACATAGCAAAATTAAGACCAAAGAAGCATATTTTCAATCATAGCACAAAATCAGGAAGGAGAATGTAAACCCATGTATTTAGTATGAATAAGTGTATAAAGAGTTGATAAAATCCACTCAATTATGCACAAGATAAACCATAAAATAGTGGTTTATCAGTTGTTAATGCGGGAATGTTTGCCTAACTGATAGTCTGTTTCTTACTGTGATGCCAAGATATCCAAACTGATATGGGTTCGCCCATAATGATAATTGTGCCTAACTGACATGGTAAAGAAACTATATTCGGGGTTCGCCCCGAGTAACGTCAGGTTGTGGGTAGACAATCGACGCATGAGCCATGGTCTGCGCTAGAAACATGCATGCATCATCTTGTTTGCGCATTTGAACTTTCTGTGAATTATTTATTGCCATTTCCTGATTGTTTATACTATTTACCTGTTGTATGTATATTGGTGCCCTGTCTTTTTGTGTTTGTTCTTTTTCTGTTTCATGACAACTTAGAGACAAAGACCTTAGGTTCCCTTTTTACCTTGCTGAGAACTCTAAGTTCTCACCCTTCTTTTCTTTTTCCCCCCTCCCCAGATGGGGTTAGTAGAGGAGTTCTATGAGTTTCATCTTATTCTGAGCTATGAGGACCCAATGTGGGACGGAGTCTTCATATGGAGCATGCTGTGGACCCGCATCTACATTTCACACGAGCCTGAGTTTCACATTTCTGTACAGCACCCTCTTTTTGACTTTGGCATGTCGTACATGTTCACGTTATCTGAGTAACACCTAGTTGGAGATCAGTCCCCCTCTTCTCGCCCTCTTTTCTTGGTAGGACCACACCACAATATCCCTCTCCCGGATTCTTCGCACGCATATGAGACCGACTTGGACCTTGCGCAGCACCCTCCTATTTCCGCACCTCAGACTGAGCCCATCGAGTTTGACGACCTTTTGGAGTTCGTGGTAGCAGCCATGGAGGCCGACTGATAAATCACTATTTTACGGTTTATCTTGTGCTCAATTGAGTGAATTTTATCAACTCTTTACCCACTTATTCATACTATTTGCATGGTTTTACATTTGCCTTCCTAATTATGTGCTTTGATTGAAAACATGCTTCTTTGGCCTTAAGTTCCCTATGTTTAATCCTCTCTTATTACCATTAGATACCTTGATATGTGTGTTAAGTAATTTCAGGGATTACAGGGCAGGAATGGTTTAGAGGATGGAAAGGAAGCATGCAAAAGTGGAAGGAATACAAGAAGTTGAAGGAACTGCAAAGCTGTCCAGCCTGACCTCTTCGCACTCAAACGGTTATAACTTTTGCTACAGAGGTCCAAATGACGCGGTTCTAGTTGTGTTGGAAAGCTAACGTCTGAGGCTTCGATTTGATATATAATATACCATATTTGCTCTGACGCTAGGTGACGCGACCGCGTGCTCTATGCGGCCGCATCGTAGTGACGAAAAACCAGCGTGGCAGATTTCTTCTCCAGCGATTTCTGGGCTGTTTTCGACCCAATTTTTGGCCCAGAAAACTTAGATTAGAGGCTATAAAGTAGAGGGATTGCATCCATTCATGAGGAGGCATTCATAATTCACTTTTCATATTTTTAGATGTAGTTTTTAGAGAGAGAGATTCTCTCCTCTCTCTTAGGTTTTAGGATTAGGATTTCTCTTAAAGGAATTAGGATTTCTTTCAATCACTTCAGGATTATTTCATTTTCATCAATAGGTTTAATATTCCTTTTACTTGATAGTTATCTCTTATCTTCAGATACTTTAATGCCTGCTTATGTTAGTTATGTTGCCTAATTGGCTTATGAATATTTTCCATGTTGGATTTTATTACTTTGAATGTATGTTATTTGAGGTATTCCAGATATTTATGTTTTTAATTTAGCTTTCTATAGCCTTGGCTTTAATTGATTGACTGGAAGCTCTTGAATTATCAACTACTCATGATTGATTGTTATGTCGACTAATTAACTGGAATTCCGCTGACTCTAGTCTTTCCTTAGGATTTGGCTAGGACTTGGGAAATCTAATCAATTGGTTCATTGACTTTCCCTTGCTTACGCAAAGGTTAACTAAGTGGGATTAACTTCCATTCTCATAGGAGTAACTAGGATAGGACTTCCGAATTTTCATATCTTGCCAAGAGTTTAGTTTATAGTTAATTATTTATTTTATTTGTCATTTAATTTACTTGTTCATCACTTTCAAAATCCCAATTTACAAAACCCATAACCAATAATAAGAACATACCTCCCTGAAATTCCTTGAGAAGATGACCCGAGGTTTAAATACTTCGGTTATCAATTTATTTAGGGGTTTGTTACTTGTGACAACAAAAAACGTTTGCAAGAAAGGATTTCTGTTGGTTTAGAATCTATACTTACAACGCGATTTTCTAAAATTCTTTACTAGCAAAAATCCTCTCTTCACCGACCCTTTGGATGATTTTTCCGTCTGGAATGATGAGTCGGAGGAAGACTTGGAGTCCAACGAGGAGCCGCCTCCCGAGGGATTTTGGGCCGCCTTCCAGGAGGATGTTCAGAGGTCACTCCAGAGTTGGACACGGCGGATCTTCTACTCCCTTTTAATGATCAGTAGTATTACTTTTCCCACGCTTTTGTAGTACTTTTAGAGGGGTAGGTCCTCTTAGTAGTTCGGTTCCAGTTTAAGAAACCCATGTGAGGGTTGGGATTGACTTCCTCTTTTGTATTTTTATATATAACTTGGTGTAATACTCGACTTTTGATAAATGGCATGTATCTCCAAGCTTAAATCATATGTATATTTGTATATATGTATATATGATATTTTCTGTTACCAAGTATTTATCTGTGATATGACTTTAAGTATTAATCTTGCAAGCAACTAAATGATTTTTCATGAAAAGTAAGTTAATCACGCTGAACCGATAAAGGCTTATATTAACATTTATGAAATCCGAATCTAGAGCCAAGTAGGTCCTTACGACATGTAACACACATTTAATACCCTAACTTTTGACACGTCATGACCAATGACAAACGTTTAGGTGTTACTTGTCGTAAGGACCTACTTGGCTCTAGACTCGGATTTCATAAATGTTAATATAAGCCTTTATTGGTTCAGCATGATTAACTTACTTATCATGAAAAATTATTTAGTTGCTTGCAAAGTTAATACTTAAAAGCCATATCACAGATAAATACATGGTAATAGAAAATATCATATATACATATACACAAATATACACATGAGTTAAGATTAGAGTACTACACCAAGTTATATATACAAATACAAAGAGGAAGTCAGTCCCAACCCTCACACGGGTTTCCTAAACTGGAACCGAACTACTAAGAGGTCCTACCCCTCTAAAAGTACTACTAAAATGAGAGAAAAATAATACTACTGATCATCAAAAGGGAGTAGAATATCTACCATGTCTAACTCTGGAGTGACCTCTGAACATCCTCCTGGAAGGCGGCCTAAAATCCCTCGGGAGGCGACTCCTCGTCAGACTCCGAGTCTTCCTCCGACTCATCCTTCCAGCCGGGAAAATCATCCAAAGGGTTGGCCTCTATGGCTGCTGCCATGAACTCCATAAGGTCATCGGACTCGATGGGCCCAGTCTGAGGTGCAAAAATAGGAAGGTGCTGCGCAAGGTCCAAGTCAGTCTCATATGCATGCGGAGAATCCAGTTGAGGGACATCGTGGTGTGGTCCTACGAAGAAAAGAGGGCGAGAAGAGGGAGACTGATCTCCAACTAGGTGTAACTCGGATAACGTGAATGCGTACGGCATCCCAAAGTCAAAGAGAGGGCGCTGTACAAAAACGTGAAACTCAGGCTCGTGTAAAATGTAGATGCGGGTCCACAGCATGTTCCATATGAAGACTCTGTCCCACGTCGGGTCCTCATAGCTCAGAATAAGACGAAACTCATAGAACTCCTCTGCCGATCCCATTTGGGGAAGGGGAAAAGAAAAAAAAGAACAGTGACCACCTAGAGTTCTCAGTAAGGTAAAAAGGGAACCTAAGGTCTTTGTCTCTAAGTTGTCGTGAAATAGAAAAAGAACAAACACAGAAACACAGGGCACAAATATACATGCAACAAGTAAATAGTATAAACAATTAGGAAATGGCAATAAATGATTCATAGGAAGTTCATATGTGCAAACAAGATGATGCATGCCTGTTCCTAGCGCAGGCTATGAGCTCAAGCGTCGCTTGTCTACTCGTAACCCGACATTACCCGGGGTGAACCCCAAATATGGTTTCTTTACCGTGTCAGTCAGGCACAATTATCATCATGGACAAATCCATGTCAGTTAGGATATCTTGGCATCACGGTAAGAAACAGGCTATCAGTTAGACAAAATTCCCGCATTAGCAACCTTAGGCTATCAGTTAAGCGGGCACCTTCGTATTAGCAATTCGGCACAAGGTCCATTCAATATACAATTCTCAAATTTTTGTTTCATTCATTGTTTCTCATTTTCTTTTCTCTTTATTATACCTCTACATCACCAATTATATACACGCACCTCCGCATCGCAACTTTATTATACGTACCTCCGCTTCGCTACTTAATTACACAACCCTCTGCATCATCATTTAATATTAATTCTTTTGGGAAAGTCTACCATTTTCTTTTCATTTAACTAAGGTCATATATGTTGTCAAATCTGAATATACCCTTTGGATCCAAATCAAAGTTATACCATATTTGGATTAGAATTGGATTTGATAACAAACTTAATAAAAATCTGCTGCTGCACCTAAGATGATTCAGAAAAATATAGCAACCAGCTCTGTTTTTGAAAAAACTATGATAAATTCAATTCTTATCCGTTACTTCTAGATTTTGGTGAGGCTACACCCAACACCCCTAATTTTAGGCAAACAGTTTTAGATCTATAGCACCTCGTTTGATAGTTAATTAAATGACAATTCGAAGTGCTGCCCTGTTTCTTTAAATTGGTTTTGAATTTCCTGCGAACAGTCTAACTTCCAAGAGACATAACTCTAAAAAATAGATACGGACATGAAAATTATACTCACTTAAAATAGGCTTACAGATCTTTAAAATCCCTTTGAAAGAAACTCAAAATCTCAAATAAATTACAAGTTCTAGTAGCCGGAATTCGATACTGCAGAACCAGAAAATCAAAAAATTCTACAGCAACCACTAAATTTTAAAAATTCACATCTTCCAAACCACTTGGCCAAATTTTCTGAAATTTTTATGGGAAAATCTTAGCTTCTTGAAGTTTCATATAAAAATAATTTAGATTGAAAATCATGCCTAGATTGTTCTCAGGTTTTATTTTAAGTTGCTGCCAAATATGCAGAAAATTCTGCACTACGTAATTTAACAACTTTACATACCATATCCCACATTTAAACTTATAACCCTTACAAAATCACACATCTAACCTTTATTAAGTTATTCAAAGATGATTTCACAGCCAACACATCCCAAGAACCCAAATTCAATAAATTTTACAATTTCAAGTACTTAATCATAATCAAACTTTCACTTTTCAGCACTATATCAAACATAACAATTCAGATGCACTGATCATCATTCAAACACATAATAAAGCTATATTTATCATCAATCAAGCATATGATAATTCATCAATTCTCATCAGCAGGCATAGCCATAAGAATAACAATCTAACTGTCCTATCCCTTACTTGGTGGTGTCGAAAATCGAAGGGCTTTGCTCTTAAGCTCACTTGTTCGGCTACAACACCTAATGTATCATAATTTAATTTCATTCATCATCATCATTATGGCCTTGAGGCCAAACCCATGATCACAGAAAGAGGAAAATGAAGCATTCACCTCCTTAAGCTAGATGGTTCGGTGGTTTAGAAGAGTTAGGAAAAATGCCCTTGAACTACACAAATTGGAAGGAAAAACAAGGTTGGGCTGCTTTGTGATGGTAAAAACCGAACTAAACAGAGGAGAAGAAATCGAAGCTAGCTTACCTAGTGAAGAATTCCAAAACAGCAAAGATTGATAAAGGAAGGTGTGAACTATATTGCTTCAAGCTCCTATGGAGGTCGAAAGGGTTGGAGAAGGTTGCATTCTGACCATGTTCTTCTACTGGCTCACTCTTAGTCTTCTCTCTTTCTCCCTTCTTTGAATTAGATGCTATGTTTGGTAAGTGGTGGTATGAGTGAAAGGGGGGTAGGTGTGGGCTCTATATATGTTTCATGTCAAAGGGGAAAGGATGAAATAACACATGTGCTTAGGATTGGTGACTAAACATTCACTAGGTTAATTGACCATGAGGTGTAATCATGGTTTGGGAGGGGGTGCTATCCATGGGAACCAAAATGAAAGAAAGAGTAATGTTAGGGCTGTCAAACGGGTTAGCCCAGCCTGTTAAACCTGTGGGTTAAATGGGCTGGACCATTTAAGCTCGTTTTATTCACGGGCCATAATTTTTCATCCCAGACCATTTATGGTTTGCCCGATGCGTTAAACGGGTAGCCCATTTATCCTTTTATTTTATTTTTTAAAAAATATTTTGACAAAAATATCACTTTTAAGTCATAAACCTTTAAAAAATAATATTTTTTTAGTTGATGGGTCGGATTTCGGGTCGAGTCGAAAGAAATATGGGCTAAAAGTACTATTTTATTTTGAAAAAAATGTAAAAAAAAAATTAAACGGGCCACCCATTTAGCATGTGGGTTAGCCCGTTTAACCCGTCATTTTTTTCGGGTTAATCGGGCGCAGCCCGTTTAGCCCAAAATTTAAATGGGCTTAATTTTAGAGGTAAAGCCCGCCCATTTAAATGGGTAAATGGGCTGGCCCAATAGGTTTGGCCCATTTTGACGGCCCTAAGTAATGTTGTTATTTCTAATCATGGCTAAACTATAATTGGGTTAGGTGAGCTAATAGTTTGGTTGATCTTGGTGTTTCATACAAGGATGACTAAAGCTTTAGTTTGATTTATCCTATAGCAAGAGTATTTTGGGTTAAGAATAGAAATTGTGATCATGTACTAATTATGATGATATTTGATCTATATAGCTGATCTCTCTTAGTGGAATAAGGCTTGGTAGTTGTATTTTTCTTATAATTTAGTTGTTAAATGTTAATATACCCTCTAGATTTTTCAAAAAACTTAGTAAGCGATCTCTTTTGCTGTTGTTCTTTCAGGTTCGACTGGATCCTTCTAGGCCTTTGAGCAAGCGTAAACATTGGATTGTTGCTGAAATTCTCAAGAAAGCACGCATATATACTCCTCCCACTGCACCAATATCTGAGAATATGTCCTCCAGCACTAAAGCACATGCTCTTTGAATTGGTGTAAGGTATTGAAAGAATCTTAGTTGTCAAATCTATAGCAGTTTTGCTATTGACGTAAATGGAACTGAAAATAAAGTAGAGTAGAATCAGCTAGTTGTTTGATATCTTATTTAAGTATAGTAGGAATGATTTATATGCATACTTTTTGTAGCTTGAATTTGACTATGCTATTTTGTTACTGTTAGTAAGAAAGCTTGTAATGTAACCTTTGGTTCTGTGATCATCTTAGAAGAAATTCAAAACCTCCTTTATTCTCCATTTTGAGATTCTGATATCATATCTAAATTTGTTATGGCAGGAGAAATTTATTGTACTGTGTTCTAAGGTTGATTAGCTTGTAACTTATTAGTTTGAAAACCAATCTTCTCCAATCTCATTTTGACATAAGTATTGCTAGAATTTAGGTTACTAAGTTAGCGTGAATGTTTGATCTTTGTTACTCTCAAGTTTCGAAGTCAGCTATTTAATATGCATGAATTACGTTTTTTTTTCTATTTATAATTAATTTCTAAGTTAATTAATTGATTGTTGTTAATTGTCTAATTTATTATTGAGGACATTAAATATTTTATTGACTTATTGTTTATTGTTGTCAATTTTCTAAGTTTATTATTATCTGGTTAATTATCTTTTGAGTTAATTAGTGTTGTATTTTCTGATTTATTAGTTTAGAAATTATTGAATTTAAATATTTAAGTTTACCATCGGTTAAATCCACATGTAGTTATTAATTTAATTATTAATTAATAATATATTACCGTTGAATTTATTGGGGAAAACATCCGATGATAAAAATTTCCAGCGGAAATATTATGATGGTAATTAACGACAAATGAAAAAATCCATTGGTAAATAATTACTAGCGAGGTTTATACCGTCGAATTTATTCCGACGGTAAACATATAACCGACGATACTCAACATTTTTCTTGTAGTGGGACGATGATGATGATAATGAAGGAGGATGAGGATAAAAAAAAGGAGAAAAAGAAATTAAACAAGAAAGAAGAAGAAGTAAAGCACACATACAAAAAGGATGAAATGCATGATGACATGGTTAGAGACTTGGTTTAAAAAATGCTTGGATGCCTAGTTTTATTGTTGTTTTAATTGGTATTTAATACATGATTTCATTTGGCAGTAAATTAGTGATTAAATTAAGTCCAAAAAAAAAGAAAAATTAGTGATCAAATATTTATTACGAAGATACTGAAATTTTTTAAGATAATTTGACGAGTTAAATCTCAATTTGACCCTGAAATTTGACCGGATGCATAAAATGACCCCTACAATTTTCTTGGCCCCAATTAGAACCCCCAAATTTGTAATCGTGGCTCCGGATTGCTCCTACGATCATTTCCGTCACTAGAATGCTGATCTGGTGCTATTGCATGACACGGTGGACTACACGTGGCCTGTTAAGTACTGAATGGGATTGGTAAGGTTATATGACATGGAGAGGGTATTTTATCTCAATCTAGCCCCTACAATTGAAATAAATCCTTAGACAAAGCCCCCAAATCCCCAAACTGATAACCCATCGTCGTCTTCATAGGGATGATTGGGAGCATCAGTCAAGGTTCAGGGAGCTCAAGTAGGTCATGTTCACATGTAACATGGGTGAGAACCACCAGTTGTATCAGAGCAGGAAAGCTTCCTCAATGGCATGGATGTGGAATGTGCCTTGTTCTTTGCTGGTCTGGTACAGAGGCTAATCCCCAGCATCCTCTTTTTTGGGTGCCCAAACTATAATGTGAGTTGTTGAATTCTCAGAGCTAATTGTTTCCCATTATGAGTTGTATTTTATGTGTTTTTCTTGTGTAATCATCAGACTGCAGGGAAGAAATGGTGTTGTATTTTTGTTTGGGCAGACGAGGAGGATGACATCATTGTTGTGAGAGCGAAGCCTAAAAGAAATGTTGACCATTGGATGATGAGCTTAAGTTGGACAATTAGAAATTTGGAGGCTAATGCTAGGATTTTAAAAATATGGAGTTGTGTTTTAAGCTTATTTCTAATTGCAATTGTGTGCATTAGTTATGGCTTGGTTGTAGGAAAATAGTATGTTATATTATTGCTGATTGTAGAAATGAAATTAACATGAATGTAATTGATTATTGAGTATGACAATTTGTTCAATTCTGGCATGGTGTACAATTTTAAAACTACAAATCAAAATAATTGGAAATCAAAATGACGGAAAATCAAAATAATAACACTAGATTGAATATAATTGATAATAACTAATATGTAAGTACCATTTCCAAGATGATAACAATGTTTATGATAGCACTAGCTGTTCTAACATTCAAAATAATAAGGACTTCTAACATTGATGTTTATATAGTATCATCATTACATATATTTCTTAAACCCTCTAAGATAAAACCATGTAAATGTAAACAAACATAAACTCATGAAACACAATTTCACCAAAATACAGTTACATCATTACATAAACTCATTCCTAAAAGCAATCATAAAGTTGAACTCAACTTCAAGCCAAGTAAAAGTTACAAAATACAATGCATCACTTCTTCCTTGGAGGTATGAAGCCGGGGGTGGGGACAAACTTCATAAACCCTACCAATCTTGCTGCTATCTCGGAGCTTACTCCCTGCATTGGGTCCATATTTTCAGAACTTAGGGATTGGGTTGTTCTTCTCTTGGGGGCAACTTCTTTGACCTTGGAGGTTGAATTGGGTTATGTGGTTGTCTTAGAACTGCTTGTGTCTAGGTTTATGACATTCTTCTTAGGTAAGGCTTTCTTGTCATTCTTACTTGGGTTTGGTGTGGGAATAGAGTTAGGAGAAATCTCACAACTTTGGACAGTCATCATTCAATTCTGGTTGGGACACTCTGCATTCAAAGTAAACGTGTACAATCCCTTGGTTACACTTTGCATGATAACACATCTCCAACAACTCAATATCATGCGATAGAGCTCTCAACCTAGTGTTTAGAGGCCGTCCAGGAGCCAACCACTAACACTCCACTATGTTATCATATCCTGAA
Organism: Arachis stenosperma; assembly: GCF_014773155.1. Classification (NCBI taxonomy): domain Eukaryota; kingdom Viridiplantae; phylum Streptophyta; class Magnoliopsida; order Fabales; family Fabaceae; genus Arachis; species Arachis stenosperma. The sequence goes on from NC_080378.1 coordinate 18,292,790, forward strand.
ACTTTGTAATAGTCTCTAATTGAAAATACATCCATCGTGTCTTCATCTAACCCAACCAACTCATCTATGTTGTCTCTGGCATAAACTACAAAACCATTCTCCTTTGTAACAAACCTACCTCCATGGTGAAATACTATGGTTATGCGATCCTCCGTCTGCAAAGACATTTCAAGATTAACTACATACAACCTACAGTCCAGAAACAACTAAATTCTGACTGATCAAAATAACTAACTTCCTAGCAAAGCAAAGAAAAAAACCCTTAGTAGCGAACCATAAGTCCTAAACTGAATGCATAAATTAAACACAACAGTTATGGAACACAAAATACAGGAAAAATCATTAACAAAAGTGATTCAATTAATGGGATTTGGTATGATACTTATGAGATCGAAGAGATTCCAATATTTCTTCTTAGAACGTATTGATTTGACCCCATAAGCGGGACCACCACCCCCTAGCATGTTGCCGCCAGAAGCAAAACACCCGATAGATATTATCTCTGTAACAATTTCTAGTTATATTCTAGGGTTTACATATACTGACAGTTACTGTTATAATTAAAATGGAGAAGGTTTTTTGAATTTTCTAACATGAAATTTCACCTTAACGACGAGACCTATTATCATTTTTCGCATGTCCTCGGAAGTTTAGAGTAGGTGAAAATTTGCCCAATTTATGGCCTACCATACGATCTGTTATATAAATAGGTAAATGTTCTTTTCCATTATGGATAGCAATGGTATGGCCTTTCATTGTGGGGATCATCGTAGATGTTTTGGACCAAGTTATTATTATTTCTTTTTCCGCTTTTGTGTTAAGCTTTTTTATTTTTCTTAATAGATGATTGGCTACAAAAGGATTTTTTTTAGTGAACGTGTCATAGTGAATTCCTCCTATTTTTTGTAAAGACGAAGAAACAAATTCGATTTTCTCTATTCCTCCTATTTTTTTCTTCTTATAAAATAAATAGATTCCAAAATAGATATTTATATGAGTTATAAGTAAAAATTTTTATTTAATAGAATTATTTTTATTTAATAGATAAAGAGGAAGAATAAAGCACAATAATGTCAGAGGTAAAGGGTTCCATGACTAACCTATGTGTGAACAGTGGAAAAGTTTCTTCAATCTCGCCAACTATCACCAATTCAAATACCTTTCTAGAACAGCTACAGGGAGAGCTTTGGTGTTTCACAATAGCGTATTCGAGAGAAGAAGAAGAGGAAGGGTCAAGGTTTTGTTGGTGTTTTGTTGGTATTAAAAAGATCATCCAAATTCCAAAAACAAAACACATATAAAGACATCCAAAACATATAAAAAAAGACATATTCGAAACCTAGGAGAAATAAACATCCAAAAAATAAAAATAATCATCCAAAACCTACAAAAAGAAAAAGAATGTCGTAGTAAAAAGAATATCCAAGAACTAATAAAAAGAAACATCTAAAACGTAACAAAAAGAAACATTCAAAATATAAGAAAAACGAGATATCTAAAATCATTTAAAAAAGTCTAAAACCTAATAAAACAAGACATTCAAAATTATTGGAAAAAGAACATCCAAAGACTAAGAAAAATATCTAAAGGTGCTATTGAAGCAGAAATTAATGCTATTTTTTAGGCTTGGAAATAACTTGGGAGAGGGGGGGATCAAGAAGCTTATTGTTGAGTCTGATTCCAAAGGTGCTATTGAGATGATTAGAAATTCCCTTGTAAGCATCCTACTCTAACGTGTATTATTAGATGGATATCTAATCTCCTTAGTCGTAACTAAAGAGTGGAGCTAAGACATGTCTACCGGGAAGCCAATCAAATAGCTGATGAGCTAGCCAACCTTATTCTGAACTTATGTCAACATGAAGCCTATTATGAACAACCCCCCAGCCAAATTTTCTTGTTGGTTTTAGCTGATTATAGTAGACTATATTTTCCTAGAGTTTACTAGTTTTTTTTTTCCTTTTTCGGCCTTAGGGCCTCCTTTGTAAAAAAAAAAAATCATGCAAAACACAAAAAAAATCCAAAATATAGGAGAAAGAAAATTCAAAATTAGTAAAAAGAATTATCCAAATCAAGAAGAAAAAGATCTTTGTGCGAAGAGATGGAGGGGATGGCCACTCCATTCTTGCATGAGGAAATGGGCATCACGGTGAGAAGCGTTTTGGAAGGAGGCGCAGGTGTGCGGTGGCGCGATAACCGGCGACTAGGAGCGGCCGGCGACGAGGAAAGTAAAGGGGAGGCAATGTCACAACAGCGAAGGAGAGGGAGATCGCAATCGCGCCGTTCTTGCGCGAGAAGATGGGTGTCGCGACAAGAATTTTTTGGAAGAGGAGGCACGGGTTTGTGGCGACGCGACAACTGGGAACGGACCAGGAGGATTCGACGGCATAGAGAGTGATGGGGAGGCGACGTCACGATAGCAAAGGAAAGGGAGATCACAGTCCCAAATTGTTATGAGTTGGAATAATAGGACACGTGCTTACCAAACATGTCCTCATGCTTAAACCAAGAGAGAAACAAGGGGTATCAACATTTATTCAATGAAGTCTAACTAAATGCAATCTACCTATATGCAACTATCTATATGAAAGCAATTGCTTGGTCAAAAATAAATCAATTCCCAATAAGCATATATGCACAAGGGCTAAAGGTATTAGCAACCATGCCCAAACCACAATTGAATTGAGCTATTAAATATTTTTGTAAACTTGCATGAAGAATGATGATCATAGGTGAAAAACATGTAATTTGAGCATCAAACCCTCACCGGATGTGTTTGCACTCTATTCGCTCAAATGTTTAGGGTTGATTTACTCAATTCTCCCCTAATCATGCTTTCCAAGGTTTGTTTTTCTTCTAACAATCAACATATATTTCATGCATGCATACAAGTATCATGAGGTCTTTTCATTGGTTGTAATGGGGCTAGGGTCAAGGTAGGATGCAAATATGGTTAAGTGAGCTTGAAATTTGAATCTTTGATAGGCTTAGACTTTCCACCTAGCCTATGACATCCTATACAATTAAGTTCTAGCCTAACTACCCATTTTTTTCACTTTTTCACATACTCATGCATTTCCTTTTCATTTCACAATACTTATACATTGACCTTTATTTAGCTTTACTTTGGGACATTTTGTCCCCTTTTTATTTCTTTCTTTTTACTTGTTTCTTTCTTTTTCTATTTTTTCTTTTCTTTTCTTTTTCATGCTCTTCTTTTTGTTTCTTTTTCTTTTGTTTTTCTCATTTTTTTCTTTCTTTCTTTCAAACTATATACAAGAACATCAATGCATAAGGTCATACATTTAATCAATACATGAGCATGCACCCAATTCCCAAATATAGAAATACAAAATACCCTTTATCCCAACCAATGTCCCAAATTTTCCTACACTTGAATAATACTCACACTCACTAGCCTAAGCTAATCAAAGATCCAAATTAAGGATATTTATTGTTTTTTTTTGCTTTAAGGCTTGTAATGTGCTAAAATTAGAACAAGTGGGTTAATCGTAGGCTCAAAGTTGGCTAACAATGGAAGATAGAAGGTAAGGCTATTTGGGTAAGTGAGCTAGATAAAATGATGGCCTCAATCATATAAATACATGAATACACAAAATAATAGACATAGAGAATCAAACAATCAAAGATTACAATTATAGAAAGAGAATAATGCACACAAAAAGAAAAGTTAGTGGTTATAAGATGTAACCACACCATTAGGCTCAAATCTCACAAGCTTGTGTTCTTAGCTCAAAACCATGTTCCACAATATATATATAATTCAAGCAAGTCCTATGAAAAGTTTTCACTCAAATCAATTGGTGCCCTATAGATAGAATTCTTGAAAAAATCTCATTATTTTGACTAAGCTTATTGTGTATATGTATGCAAAAAATAAGAAAATGAAACAAAAATCCTAAAATCCTAAAAAATGAAATGCAAAAGTGTTGAGATTAGAAACTTGTCACCCAAAATCGCCGACCGGTCGGACGACCTCCCCACACTTAAAAGTTTGCACCGTCGTTGGTGCACTCAAAGATGAGCAAGGGGGACGGCGACTTTCCGAGTTGCTACCTTCAGCTGGTAGATCAACCGTTTGCTGCGTGTTCTTTCTTCCGCTTCCATTTTTGCTTGTGGTGCATCATTCATGAAAAAACAAAAATATAACACCATAAGATGAGAAAACAAAAGCAAGGAAGCATACACTATTGGAATGAGGTACTAATCACTAGAATTGAGTGAGTGAATTAGTGTGACATTAATGACAAATAAGTGTGTGAATTCTAAATTGCGCGGTTTAGAACACACATTAGCGTAAAAATCAATGTCACGAAAGAAGCATGCACTTCACTTATTCTAGTGTGCTTGAGATGCTTTAAGTAAACTTGTAAGGTAAAACAAGCATTAAAGAAGCAAGAAGGCATTCAAGCTATAAGCATATAGATGCATATGATCGTGAAATACAATGCATTAAAGTAAATGCACAACATCCAATATCAAGAGTTTGCCTAATCAAAGAATAAGGTTCAAATCACATGGTGGCCAAATCATACAATTCAAGAAGAGTTACAAGCTCAAAGGCAATTCTCATCACTTGGTATGCTTAAAAGGTAAGCATGAAAAACTCAAAACCAAGTAGCAAAATATAACATCAACAATAGAATCCAACGAAGTTTATAAACATAATGATGTTAAGATAACATCCTTTTTTAATACTCAACAGCAATTAATGGTAAACAAGAATAACAATCCAACACTTACAATGAAAAAGAGAAAATGAAATGAAAACTAACTAAAACTAACTAATCAACTAACTAACTAACTAATTAATTAACTAAAATAAATGGTTATCAATGGTGTTTGGGAGTGTTGAATGAGGGGTAGAAGAAGGGAAGAAGAAAGGAGAAGGAAAGAAATGGAAAGAGGAGAAGAAAAGAGATGTGTTGAAGGAAGAACATCCGCGCGTACGCGTGCATGGCGCGCGCGGATGCCTTTTTTTTTTCGAGAGTGACGCATAAGCATCATGTATGCGTACGCGCAAGTGGTTTTATGCCAAAGGCACAATGCTAGCACAGTGTTCGCACAACTCTTGGGTTTTTGGCTTGGGGGTGGAATTTTGTCAATCTACACGTACGCGTACATGGCGCGTGCGCGTGGATAGGCGAAAATGCTTGATGCACGCGTACGCGCGGATGGTGCTCTGTTTTTTTTTTCAAAATTTTCTATGTTTTTGCACCAATCCAATCATTCCAAACCTCCAAACAACTACCAAAACACCATAAAATCTTATTTAACATACTAAACTACCAATTATACTCAACAAACTCAACAAAAACATGAATTTAAACTAATTACCAATATGTACAATAAGAGAAAATAAAAAGAAGTTACCATGGTAGGGTGTCTCCCACCTAGCACTTTTGTTTATTGTCCTTAAGTTGGACTTATGGGGAGCTCCTCTCAAGGTGGATTGTGCTTGAATTCATATTGAAACTCCCACCAATGCTTGGTTCTCCAATAAGCACCATTCTTCAAAATTAATAACTCTAAGCTTGGGTGGAGTTCCTCACAAACCATGGGCTCCCAAAATTGATTCTCCTTGTGTGATTCGGGATCCCACAATTTGTTTTGACACCCATCTTCAAATTGATCATCATGATTCTAATTGGGTGGCATGACCTTAGAATTCTCAAAGAAGCCCCCAAACAACTTCCTAGACCCTTGCAATTGGGTTCTACACCAACCATTACTATTCAACCTTGAACGTGCAACCATCATGAGCTTAGAATGATATTTCCAACCACTAACCATCTCCCTTTTGCTCTTAAAGCCACAAATATATCTAAGTTGACCATCCATTTCAAGCAAACCATATTCAAGGGGAATAATAAAGCTTGAGTATAAGGAATTTACCCACTTGAATGAAAGAATGGATGGTGGTGGCTTGGGGAGAGGTATCTCCAATGTGCTTGTAAGCTCTACTCCCTTTTGTTCTTCTTTGACTACCTCCACCTCTTCACAAATTTCTTCAACTTCAATCCTTTGTTCATCAATTTCTTCTAACTCTTCTCCATCACTCAAATCATAAATGGGAGGTTGAGAGAAATCTACCTCCACATTACTTTCCATCTCATTGGGAGAAGGTTCTTCAAATTCAAAAGATTCACCACTAAGAAGATTGGATGCATGGTCTTCATCTCCAAGAGAACTCAATTTTTGCTCTATTTCTTCCAAGTCTTCATATGGAATATGCCTCGGAGGTTGTGCACATTCCTCCTCAACATCAAATTCACTCTTCTTGGAGAGGTTCTCTTCAACTCTAGGTTTCCAAGGAGGTTCCGCATCTCCTAAATCTTCAACCACTTCTTCCTCTTCTTCAATGATCATAGGCTCCTCTAATTGCTCTAATACAAAATAACATCCCTCATTTTCCCCCGGAGTTTCCAATATCTCCTTATGCTTTTCAATTGATTTTCCACATGTGACCATGGGAGTGCTTTGAGTGCTCAAATATTGGGAGGTTAAAATACTTACTACCTTGATCAAGGTAGCCATAAATTCTAGTGTCTCCCTTTGCATTTCTCCTTGCCCTTGAAGTATAAGACTAAGGGTTTCATCCATTGAGAATTGATATGGATAAGAGGGTTCATTGTTTTGGAGAAAGGATTCATAATAGAAAGGTGATTCTTCTTGGTAAGGATGTGGTAGTGTGTATTGAGATGGTTCTTGGGAGTAGTGATATTGGGATGGTGGTTCTATGTATGGCTCATATGTTTCAAAAGGTAGTTGGTAGGGTAGAAATGGGTCAAGGTCATATGAAGGTATTTGGTGAAAAGAGGCTTGTGAGTATGGTTGAGGTTCATGTTGAGGATATGACTCATAGGCATATGGTGGTGGTTCTTGAAAGTCACAAGGATGCTCACCATATCCATTTGATTGGAATGCATCATAGGATGGCTCTTCTTCATAGTGCATTAGTGGAGGTTTTTGCCAAGAGGATTGATCATATGCATATAGCTCCTCCCACCTTTGGTTATCCCATCCTTGATGCATATCTTCATTGTAGCTCCCATTTCCTACAACATAATGAGAACCAAACTCATAGCCAAAGTGAGAATTCATAATGAAAAGAGAAAAGAAAATTCAATAGCTAATAGAAAAATAATGAAACAAAGTCCTAAACTAGCAAAGACTAGCAAACAATCCAAAAATAAGCTATTCACAATATTCACATATATACAATAACCAATAACACAACACCATTGCTATCCCCGGCAACGGCACCATTTTGATGATTGGACTTTTGTGTGGTTTAGAATTCACAAATAAATTCTCGTTGCAAGTATAGTTTCTAAACTAACAATAATCCTTTCATACAAAAATTTGTTTGTCACAAGTAACAAACCCTTAAATTTATAAACCGAAGTATTAGAACCTCGGGTCGTTCTTCCTAGGAATTGCAATAAAGTGTTCTTGTTATTGGTTATGAAGTATGTTTGGGGTTTTGAGATTTCAGACAAGAAACATAAATGGCAAAGAAAATAAACTAACAACTAACAAAGCTCTTGGCAAGGTATGATAACTAGAAGTCCTATCCTAGTTATCCTCCTCAATTGTGACCATAAATTATCCATTGCTACCACTTAGTTAACCTCTAACCATGGAAGAAAGTCAAGTGGATGAATCAACTTGATTCCACAAGTCATATCCAACTCCCAAGGGAACGACTAGCTTTAGTGGTATCCAAATCAATTAGCAACTTCTAATTATCAATCAACAAAGGAATTAGATAACTCAAGCATCACTAATTACTCTACCTAGGCCAAAATGAACAAAATCTATACTAAAATCCAACCAAGCATTTTATCAAACACTTGGAAGGCATAAAAGGAAAGTATAGTAAAAAGTGCAGGGAAAGTAAATCTACACTACTCAATTGCAAGAAATCAAACAACAACAAATCAAATGAACAATAAAGGAACATGAAAACATAAATTGCATTGAAATGAAAATAGAAGAAACAAAAGTGCATGAACATAAAAGTAAAGTATTACAAGAATTAAATGCAAAACTAGAGAGAGGAGAAGTAGAAGAAGAAGAATTGCAAAGAGAAAAGTAAATCAAAGCATGAAATTAAACTAGATCTACGAAATCCTAATCTAGATCTAACCTACTCTTAATCCTAGAGAGAAATGAGAGCTTCTCTCTCTAGAAACTAACTAAAGCATGATAAAACTAAAATAAAACTAAACTAATCACTAGATGTCTCATCCCTCTGCAATCTTTAGGTTAAATAGCATTAGAAATGAGTTGGATTGGGCCCACAAGGTTTTAAAATTCGCTAGCAACTAATTTGCTTTTAATGAATCACGTGCAAATCGGCGCGTGCGCACCCCCTTAAACGTGATGCAACTATATCAAATATTATATCATTTCGAAGCCCCGGATCTTAGTTTTCCAACACAACTAGAACCACATTATTTGGATCTCTGTAGCTCAAGTTATGGTCAATTAAGTACGAAGAGGTCGGCTTGACAGCTTTTGCGATTCCTTCATGAGTTCTCCATTTTTACATGCTTTTCCTTCATTCCCTTGATCCAATCTTTGCTTCCTAAATCTGAAATCACTTAACAAACATATCAAGGCATCTAATGGAATCAAGGTGAATTAAATTTAGCTATTTCAAGACCTCAAAAGCATGTTTTTACTCTTAAGCACAATTAAAGGAGAAGTTATAAAACCATGCTATTTCATTGGATAAATGTGGGAAAAGATGATAAAACCCTCTAAATTCAACACAAGATAAACCCTACAAATGGGGTTTATCAGTGTGCGCAAAAGTTTTTTTTTAATTTTAAAATTAGGTTGTAGTTTATTTTTTAATTTTAAAATCTTAGATGCAGTTAACTGCCCTCTAATTGATTATCTATATTTTTTCTTCACCTAATCTCATCCATGGTTTCTAAATTCTAGTTAACCCCCTTTAAATTAATTTATAATTTATCTTTTGCGATATGTCAATTGTTGATTGGTTATTTTTTCTAAGAGTAATGTTACATGACCAGCAAATATTATTATTTTTTGCCAGCACTTAATCAGCAATAATTTGCACCCATATTTACAGACGTTTTGCACACAAGTATATAATTTACACCTATATTTACTAGAGTTTTGTGCATATGAATCAATACAGTTTGCACTCATAAATCAATACAATTTACACCCATATTTTTTCAGAATTTGCATAAATAAATTATTAAAATGACAATTTAATGTTTGTGTTAACCAGTGACCAAAATTACTAAAAGTTGTTGACTCCAAGAGTTTTTATGAATTGATGATGGTTGTGACGAGTATGAGTGGAAGTGTGCTATGAACAGTGGTCTCTGAGATTGAAAATGTGATTACGATATGCATTGTTCTCCGTCGTAGGGGCTGTGGCAGTCTCACGCCTACGTTCGGATGTGAGATTTGAAGCTAGGCTTCTCACTCATATTTCTCGCAACCAGAGGAAGGTGGTAGGGCACGCTTCCTCGGAATGTTTCCCTCTGAAAGGAGAAGAAGGTAGGGCACTCATCCCTCGAAATTATTCCTCCTGAAAATGCGATTTCTCTCTGATTGCAAGGTGGTAGGACACTAACCCATGTAATTATGTGCTTGCTTGCTTTGTTTACCCGAGTTTGTCTAATTGTATAACATGCCTACTTACTTCCTGAATTACTTGTGATATATATATATATATATATATATATATATATATATATATGAATACTACATGTGATTTCCTTGCCTGCATTATTTGTGATTGTCTGATGCTAGGAGGTTAGGTAGGCGGTGGCGATGGGATCGCATGGAGGTTAGGTTGGCGGAGGCTGTAGGATACAGCGGTGTGATTAGTATTAGTTAGAAATCCCTTAGGTTTAGAAAATCCTGTTTATTGTTTAAGGTTTACGTTAATTATATTTTATTCTAAGCTTGAATATCCGTATGTGATGTGAAGTTCTAGGATTGCCTTCGGCGTCCTAGAGCTTTACATCTTACATCATTGGACACTGTTACCATACTGAGAACCTCTGGTTCTCATTTCATACTTTGTTATTGTTTTTCAGATGCAGGTCGTAATCTACTTCGGTGAGATTGCGGATATGGTGACAGATCGAAGTATGGATTCCTCCTTGGTTTATTTCTATTTTGCTTTGTCATAGTTACTCTCGCATTTTTTGTATTTTTTTATTTTTATGGCCTTATAGGCTTATTTGAGAGAATAGTTATATAAGCTGCTTTTAACTCCAAAATTCTGTATGTCTATATATAACTAGTCGACTTAAACTCCGCAAGCTGCGGCTAGTTCCCTATTATTATTATATTCTTATATTTATATATCTTCTTTTCTCTTGCATCTATACATTGTGTCTTATGCGTTAGCTTCGTGTGGATGTTTCGCGCTTTTGTAATTCTGTCCTTGAGTTTAATCCTTCATCGGGCTTCTAAAATATATTATTTCCTTCAATATATAAATATGTATAGGCCTTAGGGCTGTCGTAACCTCTGATTAACCTTTGCTTTACGGTTAGAGGTAAGGCTTAGGGTAATTAGGGTGTTACACTTGACTGGAAAATAAGAGTTTATATATCATGATCAAAAATAGAAAGAAGTGACCATTACATTGTGGTTGATCTTCATGATTTGGAGTATGTGAAATTTTAATATTTTACCATGAGATTTTGTTTTGTAACAATTATCTATACATATGCAAACTATTTTATTTTTTTCATTATATATTACTACTTATTTCTCTTAATTCTTGCTTTTATTTAGAAATAAGGAAAAATAAGGTGCATACTGTGAAAACAATTTACAACTCAATTATTCAATTATCTACGTGATCACCAAACAACCGAATACATACTTATTCTTCAATTTGCAAAATTTAACAAAGAAATTTGTAAGCATATTGATTTACCTTTTATTTAACATATTTATTTATGTTATATTTATAATCATATTATATATATTTTTACGAATATATCTTTTTAAAAAATACTCTTAATATTAGCATATGGTGTATTAAATAAATATTAATGGTTTTAAATGATGTAAATGTTTAAAATTATATTGCGACATTTTTAGAGGTATATCATTTTATTAATTGTTAGTTTTTATCATTTAATATAAAATAAATTAGTAAAATTTCTTTAATTTATAAGTAATTTATTATGTTATTCATTTATTTGTCCTTAATTTGATACTTTTAATTTTTTTAATTAGATGTTATTGGATTTTTGACCAGAAAAGAAGAGCTTATATTATGATAAAAAATTGAAAGAAGTGACCATTACATTGTGGTTGATTTTCATGACTTGGAGTACGTGAAATTTTAATATTTCACAATAAAATTTTTTTGTAACAATTATCTATACATATGCAAAATATTTTATCTTTTTCATTATATATTACTACTTATTTCACTTAATTTTTGTTTTTATTTAGAGATGAGAAAAAATAAGGTGTACACTATCAGATTAATTTACAACTCAATTATTTAATTATCTATATAATCACCAAACAATTAAATACATATTTATTCTCCAATTTACAAAATTTAATAAAGACACTGGTAAGCATATTGGTTTAACTTTTTATTTAACATATTTGTTTGTGTTATATTTGTAATTATATTATATCTATTTTTACAAATATATCTTTTCATAAAATATTCTTAATATTAGCATATGGTGTATTAAATAAATGTTAGAGGTTTTAAATTATTTATTATTTATTAGAGAACTTTGTGCATTAGAATTTTCTAATAATTTGTTGTTCATTTTAAACTCATTTTGATATATTCTTACTTTACGGTAAAACAACATATAAAAATTTGTTGGTGAAAAGTATTACTAGGTTATTTATGGTCACATTGACTATATATGTCTGATTTATTGAAAAAAAGTAGATTACTAAATCCGATTAATAACTACTTTAGAGTTGATACACTTAATATTAGATTAAGAAAAAAAAACGAACAATGCATAACATATTACTTTTTTTTATTAATCAAATTATTATAATTCAAATTAATTTTAACAAAACAACCTAAAATTATAATTTCAATCTTATCACGTGCATGACATGGGTTATTACACTTGTTTATTACTAAAAAGCATCCGTGTCAGGTAACGACTTATTAGTTATTACTAAAAAGCTCCTACCCGGTTGCGGGGCAGGTAATAATTCCCCTCCGGTGTGGAGGCGCGAGGCAGGTGCACCACTGGCGGGACGGGGCCGGGATCAGAGTGAACCTGCCTCTACTCGCCCCGAAATATATATATATATATATATATATTAACAAATATAAATATAATAAATATATAAGTAACTTTTGTGGCTTGTGCCAAGGGTTTCAGTTCAGTGTTTCACTCAAACACTCCAATTTTAAAATAAAACCCTAATATTCTTTTCTAGTGAGTAAGAGACTAGGAGTAGGGAGAGTATCAAGCTCCTTCTTCTCCAACGCATACCAGCACCGACCGCCGTCCTCTGTCTGTGAGAGAAGAGCTTCGCCGTCGTCATCCGTCTATAGGAGCAGAGCTTCGCGCCTTCATCGCTATCTTTGTTTGAGAGCAATTAGCTGCCGTCATTCATATGAGAGGAGAGCTTTGCCGCTGTCCTCGTCTGAAATCTGAGCATCGCTGCCGACCTCGTCTGAGAGTAGAGCTTCGCCGCCATCATCCGTTCTTTCCTGTGAGCCCGTCATCGTAGTTGTGAACCCGTTGCCATCGCTGCATCCTGGGAAACACTGATTATCTTTGCTTTACGGCTAGAGGTAAGGCTTAAGGTAATTAGGGTGTTACACTTGACTGGAAAAGAAGCGTTTATATATCATGATCAAAAATAGAAAGAAGTGACCATTAGATTGTGGTTGATCTTAATGATTTGGAGTATGTGAAATTTTAATATTTCACTATGAGATTTTCTTTTGTAATAATTATCTATACATATGCAAACTATTTTATCTTTTTCATTATATATTACTACTTATTTCTCTTAATTCTTTCTTTTATTTAGAAATAAGGAAAAATAAGGTGCATACTGTGAAAATAATTTACAACTCAATTATTCAATTATCTATGTGATCACCAAACAACCAAATACATACTTATTCTCCAATTTGCAAAATTTAACAAAGACATTAATAAGCATATTGATTTACCTTTTATTTAACATATTTGTTTATGTTATATTTGTAATCATATTATATATATTTTTACGAATATATTTTTTTAAAAAATACTCTTAATATTAGCATATGGTTTATTAAATAAATATTAGTGGTTTTAAATTATGTAAATGTTTAAAATTGTATTGCAACTTTTTTAAAGGTATATCATTTTATTAATAGTTAGTTTTATCGTTTAATATAAAATAAATTAGTAAAATTTCTTTACTTTATAAGTTATTTATTATGTTATTCATTTATTTGTCCTTAATTTGATACTTTTAATGTATTTTTTTTTCAATTAGATGTTATTAGACTCTTGACCAAAAAAGAAGAGCTTATATCATGATCAAAAATAGTAAGAAGTGACCATTACATTGTGGTTGATTTTAATGATTTAGAGTACGTGAAATTTTAAGTTTTCACAATAAGATTTTTTTTTGTAATAATTATCTATACATATGCAAAATATTTTATCTTTTTTATCATATATTACTACTTATTTCACTTAATTTTTACTTTTATTTAGAGATGAGAAAAAATAAGGTGTACACTATTAGATCAATTTACAATATAATTATTCAATTATCTATATGATCACCAAACAATTAAATACATACTTATTCTCCAATTTGCAAAATTTAATAAAGACATTGGTAAGTGTATTGGTTTAACTTTTTATTTAACATATTTGTTTGTGTTATATTTGTAATTATATTATATCTATTTTTACGAATATATCTTTTCAGAAAATATTCTTAATATTAGCATATGGTATATTAAATAAATGTTAGTGGTTTTAAATTATTTATTATTTATTAGAGAACTTTGTGCATTAGAATTTTCTAATAATTTGTTGTTCATTTTAAACTGATTTTGATATGTTCTTACTTTACGGTAAAACAACATATAAAAATTTGTTGGTGAAAAGTATTACTAGGTTATTTATGGTCACATTGAGTATATATGTCTGCTTTATTTAAAAAAAAGTAGATTACTAAATCCGAATAATAACTACTTTAGAGTTGATACACTTAATATTAGATTAAGAAAAAAAGCGAACAATGAATAACATATTACTTTTTTTATTAATCAAATTATTATAATTTAAATTAATTTTAACAAAACAACTTAAAATTATAATTTCAATCTTATCACGTGCATGACACGGGTTATTACACTTGTTTATTACTAAAAAGCATCCGTGTCAGGTAATGACTTATTAGTTATTACTAAAAAGCTCCTACCTGGTTACGGGGCGGGTAATAATCCGCCTAGGGTTTCAGTTTAGTGTTTCACTCAATCATTCCAGTTTCAAAATAAAACCCTAATATTCTTCTCCAGTGAATAAGAGACTGAGAGTAGGGAAAGCATCGAGCTTCTTCTTCTCCAACGCCTACCCGCGCCGACCGCCGTCCTCCGTCTATGAGAGCAGAGCTCCACCGTCGTCATCCGTCTGTAGGAGCTGAGCTTCGCGCCTTCACCACTATCCTTGTCTGAGAGCACTTCGTTGCCGTCCTTCGTCTGAGAGGAGAGCTTCGCCGCTGTCCTCGTCTGAAATCTGAACTTCGCTGCTGACCTCGTTTGAGAGTAGAGCTTCGCCGCCATCCTCCGTTCTTCCCTGTGAGCCCGTCATCGTAGCTGTGAACCCGTTGCTGTTGCTGCGTCTTGGGAAACACTGATTAACCTTTGCTTTACGGCTAGAGGTAAGGCTCAGGGTAATTAGGGTGTTACACTTGACTAGAAAAGAAGAGTTTATATATCATGATCAAAAATAGAAAGAAGTGACTATTACATTATGGTTGATCTTCATGATTTGGAGTATGTGAAATTTTAATATTTCACCATGAGATTTTGTTTTGTAATAATTATCTATACATATGCAAACTATTTTATCTTTTTCATTATATATTACTACTTATTTCTCTTAATTCTTTCTTTTATTTAGAAATAAGGAAAAATAAGGTGCATACTGTGAAAATAATTTACAACTCAATTATTCAATTATCTATGTGATCACCAAATAACCGAATACATACTTATTCTCCAATTTGCAAAATTTAACAAAGACATTAGTAAGCATATTGATTTACCTTTTATTTAACATATTTGTTTATGTTATATTTGTAATCATATTATATATATTTTTACAAATATATCTTTTTAAAAAATACTCTTAATGTTAGCATATGGTGTATTAAATAAATATTAGTGGTTTTAAATTATGTAAATGTTTAAAATTGTATTGCGGCTTTTTTAAAGGTATATCATTTATTAATTGTTAGTTTTATTGTTTAATATAAATTAAATTAGTAAAATATCTTTAATTTATAAGTAATTTATTATGTTATTCATTTATTTATCCTTAATTTGATACTTTTAATTTATTTTTTTCAATTAGATGTTATTGGACTTTTGACCAGAAAAGAAGTGCTTATATCATGATCAAAAATAGGAAGAAGTGACCATTATATTGTGGTTAATTTTCATGATTTGGAGTACGTAAAATTTTAATATTTCATAATAAGATTTTTTTAACAATTATCTATACATATGCAAAATATTTTATCTTTTTTATTATATATTACTACTTATTTCACTTAATTTTTGCTTTTATTTAACATATTTGTTTGTGTTATATTTGTAATTATATTATATCTATTTTTACGAATATATCTTTTCAGAAAATATTCTTAATATTAGCATATGGTGTATTAAATAAATATTAGTGGTTTTAAATTATTTATTATTTATTAGATAATTTTTTGCATTAGAATTTTCTAATAATTTGTTGTTCATTTTAATCTGATTTTGATATGTTCTTACTTTACGGTAAAACAACATATAAAAATTTGTCGGTGAAAAGTATTACTAGGTTATTTATGGTCACATTGAGTATATATGTCTGATTTATTGAAAAAAGGTAGATTACTAAATCCGATTAATAACTACTTTAGAGTTGATACACTTAATATTAGATTAAGAAAAAAAACGAATAATGCATAATATATTGCTTTTTTATTAATCAAATTATTATAATTCAAATTAATTTTAACAAAACAACTTAAAATTATAATTTCAATCTTATCACGTGCATGACACGGGTTATTACACTTGTTTATTACTAAAAAGCATCCGTGTCAGGTAATGACTTATTAGTTATTACTAAAAAGCTCCTACCCGATTGCGGGGCGAGTAATAATCTGCCTCTAGTGTGGGGCACGGGGCGAGTGCACCAGTGGCGGGATGGGGCCGGGATCAGAGTGAACCTGCCTCTACTCACCCCGATATATATATATATATATATATATATATATATATATATATATATATATATATATTTATATATATATATATATAAGTAACTTTTGTGCTTGTGTCTAGGGTTTCAGTTCAGTGTTTCACTCAATCACTCGAGTTTGAAAATAAAACCCTAATATTCTTCTCCAGTGAGTAAGAGACTAAGAGTAGGGAGAGCATCGAGCTTCTTCTTCTCCAACGCCTACCTGCGCCGACCGCCGTCCTCCATCCGTGAGAGCAGAGCTTCGCCGTCGTCATCCCTCTGTATGAGCAGAGCTTCGCGCCTTCACCGCTATCCTTGTCTGAGAGCACTTCGCTACCGTCCTTCGTTTGAGAGGAGAGCTTCGCCGCTGTCCTCGTCTGAAAGCAAAGCTTCGCCGCCATCCTCCGTTCTTTCCTGTGATCACGTCGTCGTAGCTGTGAACCTGTTGCCGTCGCTACGTCCTGGAAAATACTGAATCTGTACTGTAAGTTCCTTTCTGTCTCTGTCTCTCTCCCATTGTGAATTTGCAACTGTGACTCTGGTTCTCTGTAACTCTGTAATTGTAACTTATGTTAGGAAGATTGCTATATTTGTTTTGGAACTCATCATCTATAACTCTGGAACTCCGTTATTCATATATTTACTTATCTTTTATTTTATCATCATTTACTATGGTATTCAATAATTCTGTAATTCTGTAATTGTAACTGGAAATTATGTTAAAAGAGTAATATGCAGCTACTTAGGAGCACTCATAATCTGTATAATCCATATCTACTATTCCAAATTTTCAACTGCTTATGCCTTGATGCTGTTTATATGCATAACATACTTTTTCAAATCTTTCGTGTATAATTTTAGAAGTTTACCTTTTGTTTTTTACCCTCCAATTTAGGAGAATTAAGGAGAGAGAGAAAAAAAACTCATATATTGTCATTCTTTGTAATCATATAAAGTATTAAACATCCAAACAAAAGAACATCATGTTCCTCATCATTTTATTTTTTTAACCCGTTTTTTCTATTCTATTGTGAGTCAGTAACTGAAATAATTTAAAACTAGTGTAAAACCCAGGCTACGCGCGGGATAAATATTGTTCTATTATAAAAATTTATTGATATTTATTTATTGATATTAATAATTATTATTTTTAACTTAAAAAGTTTTCATATATAAAAGTCGATATTAAACTGTTGTATTCTCTGTTTATAAAAACTAAAATAATGTTGTAATTTTTTAGTTTATATTAATAGATTCTACTTAAATATAATGTTCATTATATTTGTGTGTTTAAATAAATATTGTTACGCGGTTCTATTATATTATCCAAAACATTAAAATTTTAATCAAAATAGTTTATATTCTAACCACACAAATAACAAATAAAATAAATTGTGTATCATTTTAAAGAGGTTCCTATTTTAATAAAGAAAAAAATGATTATATTAATTAAAATACAAATACATAAAAAAATACTATTTGTACACTAAATATTTTTTGTACCTATATAACAATATATTTGTTATTAATTAATCACATATGTAAATTACTTTTAATTAACAAAACAAAAAAAATCTATGTATAATAGTTAAAAAAATATACTGGTATCAAAATAGTATTTATTATAAAGATGTACATACATCAAGAATAACAAAAATTAATCACTTCAATTGTTTCTTTTAGATATTCATTATTAATAAATTCATAAATATATCTTACTTTTTATTGTAATATATCCTCTATTACCTAAACTTTGAATAAAATAAAAAATATATATGATTTATTATTTACCATGATAACAATAAAGACAATAAATGTTATTTGTTTGTTTAATTATTCAATAGAGGATTTTTACATAATATCTAAAAATAGAAAGATAAAAATACTTCCTACAAAAATAGTAATAATACATACTACTATCATTGCCTACACTAATATGAAAATTACAAAAAAAAATTAAATATGAGATCGTTTTTCTATTCTAGAAAAAAGATTATTATTATTATTATTATTATTATTATTATTATTATTATTATTATTATTATTATTATTATTATTAACAAAAAACACTAATTATATGAAAAATAGTGAATTAGTAAAAAATAAATAATTTTGATACGATCTAATCTTTATATGGTTTTTAAGTCTCTGCTTATTTGATAGTTAATATTTTTTATTACTATTATTTGGTAAGTATTTTGTGAGTTAAATGAGATTTAATTATTTATTTATTTTACCAACCTAAAATACCTTTTTTTTTTAAAATAAAATCTTACAATTTTATCCTTTAACTAATCCGCATGAGAAATACTTATCATTTGTACCATCTAAAAAAAATTCTATATAAAATAGGAATATATTCACACTATTTATTTTATGTTAAGTGATCTTCAATGAAATTTTAAGTTATTATATTATATTAATTAGATTGATAATCTGAGTGTGATTCATGTTAATTATTTTAGAACATGATAAAGAAGTAAAATTTCTCAACCAAAGCCTAAAATCATAAGCAAAGAGAAACTTAGTAGGAGAGTCAATTTTATGACAAAAATAATAAAGAATAGCAATTGAAATATGCTCTTCCTTACCAGAGTAATTATTAAAATAACATAACATAAAAGAGACAAATTCTAATGTGATATAAACATTTTTTTCAATTGTTTTACTTCATAATATAAAATAATTCATCTGTGTTAGAAAATGATAAAATTGAGATATTACCTTTTAAAGACTAATACCTTGTCAAAACACAATGCAACAAAACAAATTTTTTGGTTTGCTATTTTATAAATTTATCAATTCACTCCATCATATAAGTCTTTCTCAATTGCACATTTAAATTAATATTTATTTGAGTCAACCATTTGATATTAAAATGAAATTCAATTTAAATGCTACAAACATGATCTTTTTTTTAACATAAAATGTTTAAACATAAAGGTGTTGAGAAAAGAAAAATCTTAAGAGATGTTACACATTCTAATGATACAATGCTTTAGATTCTCATGTTTTGAATGAAAAACTAAAAAAAAAAAAGAAAAGACAATAACAATGTATGAGACCCACTTCAATGAAACTCAATAACATTCATATTTTTAAATTCTCTATTGTTACTTAGCTCACCAGAGATTGCCCAGATCCAATGTAACTAAAAATAATCACAAAAATAATTGTTTATCCTATGATATGAATATGCTTTCCATTTAACAATGAGCAGCAATTTGGAACTTTGAAAAAAGATAGCAACTACACTTATGAAAATGGTATGATGATAGATAGCAAAACAGATAACAGAACTTGCAAGGATCGAGTAGTAACAAATAAAAATAAGTAATGCATCTTATAAAACCTAAACATTTTGTCATGAATGTACAAAAAATAAACTTTTTACAAATTGCATAATTTACCTTTTTTGTAAAGAATAATTTGTAGAGAATAGGAATTAAAAAAAACTAACAATACTAAATAAAAGAATAGAAGGTAATAAAATTTCATATGAATAATAAGATGCCAATCACCTACTTATACTCGTATAGACACATATGAATCGAGTGAATTCTGATAAATAAATGTGTCAATAGTTATATAATATCACATTGTTTTTACAACTTGTCTTTGTAATTTTTCTATCCAAAATTATTTCAACCACCCATGTGAATATGTCAATTTTTTACCTATTAAAAAGACAAAGCAACAATAAAAAAATCTTTAAAAGATCTAAAAAATGTTCACAGCAATTTTAGATAAACTATCATTCCAATAAAATTATTTTTGTTACAAAAGATCAATATACCAAGAAGAAAGGACACAAATTAAAATGTAGATCTAAAAAAAACAAAAATCAATTATCAAGTAATAGAAAAAAAATTTAACACAGGAATGGACAAAAATTAATTATGAAGATAATAGTTTTTAATTGTCTAAAAGTTATATGAGTTATACACTTGTGCAGCATAATTAATTCGGCACATATAGTCAAAAACAATAAAATTAAATAACAATCAATAATACAATACAGTTAGTAGAATCTTTTCATTTAACAAAATACTGCCAAAGAAAACTACAGGCCATGAGAAAATCAAGTTCAAAAGATTTACGGGTAGCTAAAACATACACACACACATCCAAGCTAACAGTTTAAAAGTGTTAAAATTAAGCTCAATAAACCGAATAAGAGATAATAACCCAATCTCAAAATTAAACGTAAATAGAGCAAAAATATAACAGCTCTCTTACGTAATACCCAATTATGTATGACATTATTATTAGTTCTAATGCTTATAATATGAAATGAGATTATTTTCTTGGACTCAAATTGGTCATAGACATCAAATATTAATAAATTTATAGATCAATTGCCAATGCCTAATACGCTACAATAACTTAACTCAATCAACTTTAAACCAATAAAAATTGATATCAAGCAAAGTGTCACCTTATAAAAATGCTTCCACAATACATGTTTCAGATGCCAAAAATACATAAACAAAAGGTGAAAAAAAAACACAACAATATTTTATCTAATCTCCATCCGACACATACATAACTCTGAAACTCCAACCTACAGAACTTATTGAAAACAGTGAACATTCTATACCAAATCCTTTTAGAAAATGTGAATAAAAAACAATGAACATTCCATACACACAGACTAATCCTTTAATATTGGAACAAAACAAAGTCAGAAAAAACCAAAATGAAAGAAGCCATAAAGCAAATCCTAAGTAAAAGCTAACCTTTAAAAAATAAACAGAACCGGCAAAAATTAAACTTATCTACAAAAAGTGATCCACACTAAAATCCTTCGCCGTAAAACAAATGGCCCTTAAGATGCTGTCCTCTTCCATACTCTGCACTTCAAAATTTTAAAACCACATACTAAGGAATCACAAATGTAAATACCTATCTTGGCAAAAGTAAAAAACTAATAATAAAGTCAGATACCCTTTAAATCTTGGTAATGAATATTTCATTGGAT
Source organism: Arachis stenosperma (assembly GCF_014773155.1). Classification (NCBI taxonomy): domain Eukaryota; kingdom Viridiplantae; phylum Streptophyta; class Magnoliopsida; order Fabales; family Fabaceae; genus Arachis; species Arachis stenosperma. The sequence goes on from NC_080378.1 coordinate 18,314,273, forward strand.
GAGTTCTTTACATAAAGCTTATTACCAAAATTTTCATTTCAATTTTTAAGGGAACATGAATTTAACCCCTCAATTGTAAATTTTGAGAAATGTATTCTAAAATTGAATTTAATTTCTTAATAATTTTTTAGCAAGCCATCACTTACAGCTATGTTCAATATTAGCAGGTATTTTTTAGAATGACAATTTCAACTCCCAAGTCATAAAAAGTTATCCATGGAAAGAAATACACTAAGATCCAAACATATTACACAAAAATAAAACCAATTCCTAAGGATAAATAAATTATAACACCGTATAATGGTATAATAATAGATGTCTTATAATAAATTCTCTAATTCATGCATTTTGAACATTTCATAATGCTGGAATCTGAAATTATCATAGTCAAGATGTGAATCAATGCCTAGAGTTAAGTATAATTGCACTACTAAAGCAACAAAGTCAATATATGCGTATTGGTTGCAAAAGAAAAAATTAGTCCCTGAAAGAAGAACTCACATGAAAAGTAAAGAAAATACCTTGACGATAACACAAAATCATCACATCAAACTCAGATATGCAATGTCAGATAAAGAAAAAAAACACGGACTAAATATCAACCGAACGATCAGCGAGTGGTCAAGTCACTGCCTAAACCAAGTGCAATAATTTAGCTTAGCTAACCAAAATCGCTAATTAACATAATGCTACCTACCTAACATATATATGAGACCAAGAAGTAAGTCAATGATGGTTTAAACTCAAAAAATCAAATTGCTGCTGAAAATAACAGATTGACAAAAGATAATCCTACCGATATATCTGCTATCCAGACTCCAACAGAGTTTCAATAGAATGAGTATCCCAAGAGTTTTCTATTAATACAGAACAGGCTCCCATGAATACACCTCCAATGTTATTAAGTGAAACTCGAAGGGTATGCACAATCTACAGGAGAACAAATTTTGACCAAATGAAGAACAAATTTAAAAGTTGAAAAACTGATCAGCTACACACTAATTTTAAATTAGTTGTACAACCCAAACACAAAACCTTGAAAAAAAAATATATTGGCATAATTTCAGCTAATAAATTGAGAACTCAAAACATCTTTCGAGAAAATTTATATTGGCTTATGTGAAGTGTTAGTGATGAGAGGATTGACATAGCAAATGAAGAATTTCTAACAATGTGATGCTGGGTACAAATCTATAATAGTGTGTTAATTTAGTCTTGGATCCAATTAGTTAAAATGAAATGGATATAACAAACAAATGTTTATTCTTTTTTCTCTATATGTTATAGAATAAGGACTGCTGATTACAGGCGTCAAACCCAAATAAATAAAAATATCAACAGTACGGAAGATGATAGAAAAAAGTACAACAGAATTTAATCAAAATCCAAAAATAAAATGATAAAATAAAACCCGTCTGCTAGGGTACTTTAAGAAGCCTTGATATGATTCATTTTCAACTGCATCTGACTGGATAGAGTAAGCTGAGTTTTCAGGAGGCATTGATGGAAACTCATTCTGATGCTTTGAGGGAGTGACTTGAAACCACCAAAAGCTTGTCTCTGTGCTCCTTGCTTTTATCCTTAAAAACAGGTCAACAATTATACTGTTGGTTCTTTGGCTTTTGATTGCAGTTTATAGTAAAGGAAAGCAATTAATTATTTTTTCTATTGAGGCTAATGTATTAAAAGGAATTATATATTTACATGTAAAAGTATATATGTATAGATATTTGAATTGCATCCACAACCTAATCAGCAATATAAAGCTACATTGAATAAGTGGCTAATAAACAATCACAATGATAATATGGTTTAATAATCAAACTTCACTTTTTTTTAAGTACTCAGACGTACTCTCTCCCTAGGTTTTCCTATAATGATGTGTATGAATATACTTTACAATTTTCAATTTATTAATACCCGACTCACAGGCCAGCTTGATGGAAAGCCAAAACTTGTATCACCAAATAAAAGAGAAGGAAATCAAACAAAATCATCGAGTGAGAAAATCTCTTAACGCTACTTTCTTGTCCTTCTCGTACAGTATAAACTTCATTAATAATTTACTCAACATGCTGCATTTCAATAAAAAATATTTAATGGCAGAAAAGAAAAACAAGAGAAGAAAAAAACACAGCTCGATTCCTACTACTACTCTCCTATTTTCAATATACAATTCCTAAAATTACAATAGAACCATCTCATCAAAGCATCACGTGTTTAAATTACAAACAAAAAATAAATTGCTCCATGTTCATCAAAATTTAATTTTAATTAAACCAAAATTTTTTTTAATTCTTACCAATGCTTTTAAATGATGAAGTAACTATTTCTAAAGATATATACTTCGTAAAATAATCTTTAAGCTTCAATTACATTTTAAAACAATAAAAATAGATAAAGAAATAATGAACAACAACAGAAAATAAAATATTAATTACATCATAATAAAAACAAACCAGCCCATGAATAAATAGTAAAAAGTGGACTGAAAGAGCAAAGAGAACTCAAAAACCATCTCACCTGACTAAAAAGAATATTATGCACAATGAAGGCAATCACAATTCTCAGCTTCCTTCCTCACCACATCAAGCACTGAATCGATCAACTCAGCACGTTCTATGTATTGTCCTTTCGCCCAACTCATTAAGCGCAGAGTTCTTAGTATTCATGTATTTTTCATTTTTAATTATATTCTATACAAACAATTTAACCCCTAAAACATTCAGTGAAAGAAAATAAATTCAACTATGAAGAACAAATTTTTCTGATAATAGCTATATTTGCCTCTCTTCTACCTAACACTTTGCTAGCAGCATTAGTTAAGACCAACATCTTCATAGTTGATGAGGGAGGCACACTGAGTATAACAAATGAAGCTGCAAAACATGAATTGAATTCAATTAATCAGATTAACATAAAAAGGAAAGTAATTTAGTCGTAAGTTTAAAAATGTATATATAACATTAATAAAACATTTGTTAAGTAATAAGTGAGTTAAAGACTTTGCACAATTGAAAACTGTTGGAGTTCTTGGGCCTGGATACAGAAACATTTGTAAATTCCAAGTTAGATACTTACATGATACAATGATGACGGCACAACCATTTCATACGGTTCATTCAGAGAAATTACACCTTCGACATCAAGCTTCTTCAAGTCAGGAACATCTTTGGGGGATGGAACTGCACCTAGCAACAAAAACGGTAAACAACAACAAACATACTTCAGTTAAACCACTACTACAAAACACATCACCAATAAAAAATTATTAATAATACCATAATGGAAACAAACAAAAATTACAGGAAATCAAAAAAATCAAAAAATAAAATAGAGAGTCGCATATTTTTGTCGGCATAAGAAGGAAAAAATAGGAAGGAAACATGAAGGATTTTAAGTACCTCATTCTTTGTTGAACCGAAACCACTTGCCGGACCTGGATGAACAAATCGTAGAGGTGCCTCTTATCGGTCGACCTTAGGGTCCAAATCTCCGACGTACAACAACTAATGAACCGGTTCATCACATTCACAGTACCTACCTCCGGTTACGAAGGAGCGGTTGCGATGCTGTTCTGCGGTGGACGCGGCTCTGCAGTGGACGCTAATTCATCGCCGCCTTCTTCTCCTTCTTCTGTTGTATTTTCTTCTTCTGCTTTGTTGTGTTTCTCTCACCATTAACCCTCTTTCCCTGCCATGTTGTTGGAGAAAGTCTTTTCCCAACCACCGCCATTCTCTATCTCTTCTTCCACCTATTCCTTCCATCACCGCGAGCTCCTTCTATCTTGCCGGTGAGAGAGAGAGTGAGAAAGAAAGAGATGCATAAATTCAAAATTTGTTCACTCAATTTTTTATTTCAAATACTCTAATGTTTTGTTCAAATTCTAATTCTTTTTGGGAAAGATCCCGCTCAAAATATTTTCTTCGTATAGTCTTGTTTTTCCCAATTCTTTTGTGCTATTTGTCATACAAATAAAATGGACACTTGTCGACTAAATAGACTATACACTTGTCAAGCATTAAACCTATTACTACTTTCCTATTATATATTAATAGATTAAAACTTATATTAGATATCATATTTGAAATGATACTAGTATCAGATATCGTATTATTTTAATGAAAGATTAGTAAAATGCTACCACTTGTATAACATTAAATAAACATTGTAACATTATTATTATAATGTTGTTATTGTAACGTTGTAACAAAAATCTAATTAAAATATACTCAAATAATTTATTTTATTTTATTTTATTTATTTTATTTTTTTTTACAAAAATAGGGAGAGTCGAACTTAGTTGTACTCATACATTTTATTATTATATTTTTTATTATCTTCTTATCAATTTGATAGAAAAATAGATCCAAATCAATTTAAATACTTTAATTTTACAAAATTTTAATTTTTCTCTTAATCTAAATACATAAAATTCTCAATCTTTATGTCCTATATTATTTATTTTAGTTAAATTTTCATAATTTAATTAAAATTATTTGAAATAATTAAAAATAATTTAAATATAAATTAAAATGAGACTAATCATTGGAGTGACAAATTTATATTAAATTTTAAATGAAGTTTTATGATACATAGTCACATAAATATTTTATATGACATTTTATAAAACCTAAAATAAAATAAAATTAAAACAATGCATTAAAAATGCTCTAAGTAATTCTCTTCTTCAAGAACTTTAATAATGTTGTAAAATAATTAAGGAAGATATAAGAAAGTGTAAATAGAAAACTCTAGGATTACTATTCACCACAATTACTATAATTAATATATTTACTAATTTTGTAGTAAAGAATATAAGAGAGGGAGAATAGTATATAAGAGAGAGAGAGAGAGAGAGAGAGAGTGAAGAATATTTTATTACTATCAGTTGTTATTGATGATTGTTATCAGAGGCTTAAGCCTCTATTTATACACATATGGAACTTTGTTTTTCCACACTTCATTTATTGAAAAACAAAAAATTTCTTTCATCGAGAAACTGAGCCGCCCATATATTAATGGGCATCCAACTCAGCTTCTTATCACAATAAATAACCATTTCTTCTCCTTTAAAAGACTTACTCCTTGTTGACAGGCTTTTTTTCCCTTAAAAAATACCCTTAAGAACTAGTTTATACACATGGTTAGTGATAAAGTCAAATATAAAAAAATTTTCAAAAGATATAAATAGATTTTTGTAATATTTTGTTAGATATTTTTTAAATTGTTGCATGTTAAACCATAAATGCTTTTATTTATTGGTTTAAATAAGTTTTTTATCCTTGTAAATTATCTATTTTTTGTTTAGTCCTTAAAAAATATCATTGAAAAAGATATTTTAACAAATAATTAAAGAAAAAATATTTTTAAATATTTGTGTTTTAAAATAAAAAATATAATAAGAAAAACTAGTTGTTTTCTTAAAAAACCCTACAAGAACCCTAATACGGTAATACCATAGCATCAGCTTCAAAACACCATAACTGACTCGACAAGGGTACTTTCTCTTCTTTCTCCTACTCTCTCAATTGGCTTTCTCACCGGCAGCGTGAATTCCGGCGGCGGAGCATAGTCCATCGGTGACTTAACAGCACTTATAGGTTCTTCTTCTCTCTTCATTTCCGCACTCTGACTCTACTTTTTTTCCCTTTCAGAATCTCGTTGTCCTCTGTTTACTGTTTCTTCTTATTTAGGTTTTTTTTCTTCCTGTTTGTGTTTGCTGTTCATTGGTGATTAAGTTTAACTAGGATTTGATGATGTTAACTGCATGTTCTGTTTTACTTTAACTTAGACTATGGAGATGATGAATGGTTCTGATATCATGTATGATTTCTTGTTTTCAAACATTTGTATATGTCATACATAGATGCAGAATGATGTTACGTGTGTTTGTCCAAATAGCGCTTGATAACGTGCCATCTTGCATGTTGAATCGTTGATACTTGTTATGATATTAGTGTTTATTGTAGATGAACTTTGATGTGATGCAGTTATAAATTTATTTAGCTTCAACAATGTCATCATCGTCGGAAGACGAGTCAATGTCCAAAATGGAAGAACAAGAGAATCAAAATAAAGAAATGAAGCATGAAAATGGAGTGCTTGATTACATAATGAGCTTGGAAAGTGTGCCAACAAAGCTCCCTCTACATCTTGAGCTTCTCAGGACCCGGGTCCTCTGCAATAACGATGCTCCTCAGCATGTAAAACCTTGCTATCTCTATGTTCATTTTTTATTTTTATTCTGTTTTTTCTTTATGGTTCTCTCAAATCCAGTTTGTAATTTTATTATTTTGGAATTTGTGTTGTGTGTTTGTATAATAGGTGTTAATGAGTTTCAATGAAAACTTGTATTTTTTTCAGCTTATTTCACTTTTTGAGTGATTAAGTAATATTTATATGCTGGTTCTAAATTTTCTTTTCTTTTTCTTTTTTATCAGTTGCCTGCTATTTATGTTTTTCTATGTTGATATTTGTAGACAGATACCATACAGTATTCTGGTGCTTATACAGCATTATAATAGCTTGCGGTTGGATAATTTCAATCAAAACTTCAAAGTTAAAGTGAAGCGGCTCACAGATGATGACAAGGAGTTTGATATGATTGGTATTGATCCTTCACTTGCCAATGCATTTCGAAGAATCCTTATAGCAGAGGTGAAATATTTATTTAATACTTTCCTCAATATTTATAATCAGTATGTCAGACTTGTTTATCTTAAATATTGCATCATTTATAGTATATTTTGAAGTGCTTTGGTACATTTGGTTGGAACAAAAGGGTCCTTAATGATTCTTTTTTTAATGCTTCCGATGTTCCTCTCTAGCTGATATTAAAAGGGATTTGCATCCATTATTACATAGTGTACCCATGTAGGTCTTAGCTAACTCATATTTATTTGTGGATTTCGTATCCTCATCTTTACGCTATCTCTTCCTTAATGAAATTTCTTTTTCTAATACAAAAAGTATTTATTTAATTTTTTTCACAATCTTATAGCCAAATATTATGTTCAAAAGAATTGAAGGATGAATTCCAACTGGCTATTGTTTTTCTTTTTTTTTTTTGTTGATGATGTCAGAAATAGGGATATGTTACTTTGCTTTGATGCTTTAGCCAAACAAAATTTTTTTGATAAACTGTGGACCAGAATTACCCCTGGGTGTGTATAACATCTTCTGGCAGTGTTATTTTCACCTTTATGTGTTGCTCTTTCTTAGTTTCTTTCTCTCCAATTTTATGTTTTGCCATTAATAGTTTGATGGAAATTATCAAATTCTGATGTGATGGTTATAAATTTAGGTACCAACAATGGCTATTGAAAGAGTTTACATTGCAAACAATACATCACTTATACAAGATGAAGTTTTATCCCATAGATTAGGCCTCATACCAATCAGTGCTGATCTCAGGCTATTTGAATATCCAGGTCTGATTTCTATGTTTTCACCTAATTTGTTTTTGATTACGTAAATATCTTTGTTGTGTGATAGATAAAATTCTATATAGGTTGTTTTGCCATTTGTGTAGATGATCTCATAATATGGCAGACTTGAATTTGTCTCTTTTTTTTTTTTGTTGTGAATAGATAATGCTGGGGATGATAGGAATGAAAAGAATATCATTGTCTTTAAACTACATGTTGCTTGCCATGAAGAACAGCCACGTATGACCGATAAATGAGTCTGGCTCTTTTTTGATATTCAAATATTGCATTTAATTTTATTTGGCTATTTTAACTTTAATCATATTAGCAATCTTTCTTGTTTGATGATGTTGTAAAATGCAGTGAGATCAGATGAACTAAAATGGTTACCTAATGGGAGTGAGCTTATAGCTGAAGATGCCCAACCAAGTGCAAGTTCAAAACCAAAGACATTTACATCTTTTACTTGCAGTCAAGAATCGATTCCCGAAATTTTCAGCAATCCAATTGGTCCCAAATATTTGGATATTATATTAGCTAAACTTGGACCTGGTCAGGTAAAAATTCTATCTACCTCACTATTTAGAGTAACATACATTTCAATTAAGTGCTTGGTGATAAATAAACTGGAAAAAAAATTATCTGTAGCTCTTCATAGAGATTGGGTGAGTTTTGCATGTTATATATACTACATGCTATTTGTGTGTATTGATGTAGTAGTACTATGTGCTTTTCAATTGGAAACTTATCGAGCATAGTGCTTGAATAAGCATATTTGAATTGGAAACTATCAGGTCTCTCTCCCCCTTTCTTTCTGACAAAGACTAAAACTACCAGTATTTCTAACCTAATATTTGGTTTACTGTATATGTGTTTTAATAGAAAATTGAACTTGAAGCTCATGCAGTTAAAGGTGTTGGTAGCACATGCAAAATGGTCACCAGTTTCCACTGCTTGGTATCAGATGCTTCCGGAGGTAAGGGAATATCATATATTAGTGTTGCTAAAATTTATTGACTACCAAAACTTACAGAAACTTGGCCTCTGTATGTTTGACTTATATAGGTTGTCCTCTTGGAGATCATTGAGGATGATCTGGCTGTCAAACTACAAGAAAAATGTCCAGTTGGATTATTTGACATTGAAGATATTGGGGAAGGTATTTTTGTTTTTAGATCCATGCTTCTTACATAAGATATATCTTTCAATTGTTGACCACATTTTCTCTAGAAATTGCCATTGCTTTTGCATCAATTCCTTTTCCGTATTGTATACAACGTTATGTAAATTACGCAAATGGTGAAAATGTAGCAGTGCATGATTATACATGGTTTGTATTGTTATTATCTTTATCTAATCCTCTAAGAATATAAATTTTTTTCTTAATATAAAAGCTCTCTTTTCTTGTAGTGAATTCAACCCTTTTAGCAAATAGGAAATTTGATTGGAGATTTTACACACAAAAAATTCCTCGTTTGAACAATCTAATTAAAGGCTCAAATTGTTCTCAAGGTAGAATACTTGATTTAATTTATACCTCTGAAGCCAAACAAAAACATGATTACAAAATGGAAAAAGAACTTTTCCTCTTGAAATTAATTTATCCCCTATGAACCCGAACCAAAATAAGCTTAACATATAATAAATGATTATTATACAGCAATTGAGCAATGCATTTTAGGTCAGTTAGTTACCTACAACCGAAAGGTTTAGGAAACCAGAAAGGCAGAAAGCCAAGTAGCACTACAAGCAGTAACATGAAACCATGCTAGTCTTTATATCCGATGTGGTATTGTCCCCCCATACAATTGTAGACTTAGATAAATTATTTTAGTATTGACACATGGTTGTATAGGTTTAAGAAAATTATTTAAACTGGATTGGAGTTTAAAAATGAGATCCTGTCACATTACCTTTGACTTCATCCGAACATAACTACACTCAAGTGAACTCAAAAACTAACATGAATGATGCAGAGAAGCACAAATATTAGTGCTGTTAGGCTGTGTTCTGGAACAGAGAATGAGACTGAATTTAATTTAAGTATTGTGTTTAGTGTAGAGTATACAGGATTGAGTTATGTCTCAATATCCTATTTGGTTTAAGATAAAAACTAAAATGATTCAGGTAACCTTAATATACTTTTTTGTTTTTGATATTGGAATGGTAATGGTATTTTTTTGAAATGTGGACTGTTGGAGTATTATTCTCAAATGTGGAACCGTTTAATTAGAGAAGTAGAAATCGGACCATCCGATTTGTTAGGAGACAGAAATTGGGCCGTCCGATTTGTGTACCCCAAATTTTTTTAATTTTTTAAACACAAATCGGACGGTTCGATTTGTGTACATCCTGCAGTTTTAAAAAACACAAAAAATTATAATGTTAAGGTATATCACTCATACTACTTCCATATCTAAATTTTTTAGCCACCTTAATAACCTTATTATATTAAAAAAAATCCTAGCCCCTGTAATTGAAAGTAGCATTCAACCCCCTTCATCCAAACACTTCATCCCTGCCGCTGGCCCCGCACGTGTTTTCTTGTGTGCATTGCTTCTTAATCGCGGCGCCATGAATCATCTCACAGAATTGTGATATCAGCGCCTCCTCTTCCCATGACGTTAGAGCACACCACTGCGAAGGAACAGTGATTTCGGCGACACTTCTTGTAACACCCTACCACACAGAGCTTTACACCTCAGATGTAAAATAGAGGTGGCAAGGCGCTACGACCTCTATAAATAAAATATAAATACGTATAATAGCCAAAGGAAGGTATTATACTATTAGTCTTGAAGAATAGGTAAAACAAATCACAAAATTTAAAAGCGCAACTCTGATAAATAACGTAACTTGCGTAAGACGAAACTACGGTTCTTATATATATGAGTAGAGGATTAAGATACAAAATATCAAGCTTCGAACTTAGCCTGCGAAGCTAAGGTTGGCCAGAGAATATATATATATAACCCAAAATACATAAAAGCAACCCTAGTTCTCCATAAACCTCTATAAGGTGCAAAAGTGAAAGATATATATATATATATATATATATAATATATAGGGAGAATCTATACATATATATAACAAAACAGAACAAAAGTATAATCCCAAAAGGCCCACTTCGATGCGGAAGACTCCAGACGCCTAGCGAAGTGCCTCTCGACCTGCATCTGAAAAACACAACATTGTATGGAATTAGAACCAGGAGTTCTCAGCATGGTAAATGTATCACACACATAAGATATAAGGTCTTGCGAATGCCAGAGGCAATCTTAGAACGCCGACACTCAAATTATAAGACTTAAAGAACTAAAACAAAAACCATAAAGTAGTGTGGTTTTCTAAGGATTCTAACTAAACAAAACCTTAAAACTTGACTAAACCCTATAACTTCCCGCCTTTCCTCCGATCCTCCAACACTAGTAGTACCGCACACAAAAACAAGCAAGCAAGGGTAAACATAGCTAGTATACAAGTACTGCAATTAGCGAATATAACAATTAACATAGTAAGTTCACTTAGGCATTGCCAATTAATGCACAAACAAGCAAGCAAACAATATGCACATGATGCATGCCTATCCTATGCCTGATGAGTCTCATCTGTCAGTTATCAAGCCAACCCGACAAGTCTGGTTGTTAAACCCTGGACTGTCCCTCGTCACGCATCCCATGAGTCTATGTATACATTTTTCCTCTTTTTATTCATAATTCATACATTCATATATAGAACTTTACTCAATGGGGGTTACCATTCTCAGAAATTTATACGTGTTCGGTCACCCTTACGACGTAGGATCAACAGAGTATCGAGTCTCAACTTGGAACACGTGGTGGCAAGCCACGGTACTTTACCCAGGAAAACTCATATCTCAGATAGTCATTTCACATTCATTCATAAATATTTCAAAATCATTCATTACCTACTCATTATATAATTGCACTTTTATGCATAACTCATCATAACCTAGAGCAAGTGGGGGGCGAAATCACAACCCTTGCATCTACCCGAGGAGCCTCTATACTAACCAACCTGGAGCAAGTGAGGCAAAACTACAACCCTTGCGTCTACCTAGGAAATACGTTCTCATATGCCCAAGAGGAATAAATGAGGGGATCCTAACCTCCCACCATCTCGCTGGGGATGATTTTACGATACTAGGAGGAACAAAGAAGGGGATCCTCACCTTCTACCATCTTCTGGGGTCGTACTTTTGAGAAAGAGTACTCAGATGCAACATTCATTCTTTTCTTTAGCTAGTTCATAATTCAAATATATATATACATATGCACCCTTCCTTCTCATACCGAAATCATCACTTCACAAACTTTCTTCATCTCCAAGTTACCACCTATTCCTAGCTTCAACTCATCACTAGACCTATTACTATGACGTAAGGTTAAAAGGATGAAAATAGAGGTTTAGAGGTTGAAATTTGAGCTTTAAAACATGAAAACATATTTTCGCTGAAACAGGGGTCATGCGTACGCGTGAGCCACGCATATACGTGGATACGTGTTTAGACCAAGATGCGTACACATACCTCATCTCGCGTACACGTGCAAACCAGGTAGAATCGTCTGGTCGCATTCAAGGAGTTTCGCGTACGCAGACAACCTGGATCACGCATACGCATGGGCGTACATTTTGGCCCATTTTGCATAGGCAACTCTCCTTACGCGTACGCATGTATATGAAACAGAAATGTATGGTCGCGTAAGGGAGGTTCGCATATGCAAAAATTCCAGGTCACGCGTACGCGTGGGCGCATGTTTTGTGAAAATCTTTAACTAAGTCTGAAAAGCCACAGAATCCCCATTTTGAACCCTAAACTTCCGACACACAGAACTTTTTTGTTTGAAATCGTTTTTATTCTATTCTTTAAATGGCGTAAACTTCATGAACCCAATTTTCATATAAAACAATGAAATCATTCGGGGGTTCGGAAGCCAAGTTATGGCTTGCCAAAGTTCGGCCAAAAATCAATTTTACACCAAATTCTCAACCTCTATTTTCATTTAAAACCAACTCAACCTCAGCATTCCATATATAAAATTCACCTCCCAACATACTAATCACAACACCACAACTACCACAAGCTACCAGAAACAACCATTCCTCAAATTTAACAACCATATGCATAATTTCTCAACAATATCAACAAAATCATCAATATACCGCCACCCTTTTCTATCTATTCACATCGCCACCATCAATCCATCATCTAACAACCAAATATCATCATAACCAACAAGCATCGAGCATGTACTCAATCAATAATAACAATATCTTCAAGAACACTAAGCATTCAACATACTCATGCATTCCAATCTATCCTATGGTCATCTAGCCTAAGTTTTCACAGAACATTATATATTAAATATGAGAAACCTAAACCATACCTTGGCCGATTTCCACGCATTACCCGAGACACCACCAAAGGCACCAAACACAGTACCAAGATTCTAAGATCTTCAAAACAATGATACCTAACCTCCACTAAGTCTCAAGTGTGCATAAATCAAGCTCCAATTAATATATATACACCTAATTTCACATTACCACACACATATATCCAAGATTTAATACCCAACACACAAAATTAAAGAATTAACTAGAATTCTAGGATTCTCACTTTACCAACGGAAAATTAGGATAAGACTCGGCAAGTCTACCATGTTAATTTGATCCTAAACACCAAAATTACACAAAATCTCAATATCAAAGTCCAAGAATTTCGAAACTGAAAATGGAAAAATTGAGGAAGAAAATGTGACTTTCTTACCTTAGAATGTTCTGGGCTTTGTAGAACTCGTCACTGCGGACGTGTGGTCGCAAACGGAGCGAGAAGTTATGGAGGATTGAATTTGGTTCAAGAGGTTGAGCTCTCTTTCTTCTCTCCCCCTTGCATGCTTCAGTGTGGAACAGCATGAATGAAGAAGAAGAGTGATTCTTCTTTATGTGTAAAGGCTGATTCGGTTGGCCTTGTGCCCATTTTGGGATCGATTTGATCGGTCTACTCTGTTCGGCCCAATCTTAGGTCAAATTCTTTGAAATTAGTGTCAAAATTCTTGTTTTAATGAGCTCTTTCCTATTTTAATATAAAATTCACATTTCTAGTTTTTTTATTAAAATTAATTTATTGGTTAATTATTCGCTAATTTTGTGGAGTTTACACTTCTAGGTACCACGTCGTTGGTCATTGCTATGATGTTAGTGGGTGTTTGCCATTGAATCCTTCTTTGTCTCTTTCTTTGATTTACTGTTTGAGAAATTGAACCACAATAGAAATTGAGAAAGAAGACAATATTTTACCTTAAAAATTTCATTAAACAAGGATAATGTTAAAATATTATAAATATAGTGGGGTGTTTTATGCAGAAAGACTTACGTAAATTTTAGTCTCCATCTCTAAAAATTTCAGTCTCATATATCTCTATTTTTTGGAGAGACTGAAGAGATTAAAATTTTAATACCAATCTCTTGTCACTAAATACAATACTAAATTCTAATTTTTCAATCTCAGTTCCAATTTTTACTACCAAATACAGTCTTAGTGTCATTAGAACTATTTTTAAATATGAGATAAAACTAGAAAGTAAACAACAAAAATCAATTATAGCAAAATATTACTCTACATGATCTACCACATTATGAAGGTAACAAAAAAATTTCCTTACAAAAAATAATGATTATATTTCAAAACAATTAAATTAATAGAAGGTACTCTCTATGAAAAAGAGGTAAGTTCGTAACGAGGTATAGAGAATTTTGTGCTTTAGGTGTGGTATCGACACGTGCATGTGTTGTGTCTTTAAAAGAGAGTAGGCTCATTGAGAGTCGTAATTGGCAGCCGAGCAGCCGAGCATCCGAGCCAATTTTTCCTTGCAAGGGGTTGAATTAAAGTTGGTTTGTTCTGTTTAGGTTATTGGATCGAGCCTTGTCATTGAATTTCAGTTACCAATAACAATTAATATATATCACCTAAAACAAATATTTAACGTGTATCAAATAAATAAATAAATAAAACTAATATTTAACTCATGAAATTCACTATAACTACATATATGCATAGTGTTATATATGTTTTTTGCTTTTTTTTTTTTTGTGTAATGTATTAATCACATACACACCATTATTTTTGGAATTTTTTATTTTAATAAATAAATTAATTATAAAATTACTGAAATAAATAATTTAAAAAATATTTATTAAAATAAATATTTTTCTCTTATTTCATTTATACTATAAACAAAATAATTTTACACGTATCTCGAGATAAAACAGATGGACACGATAGTAAAAGAGATACATGTATTTACAAAAAAAAATATTTTTTTTGAAAATAATAAAAAATATTAATAATATCAATAATCTAAACTTTTAGCATACAATTATTAGTACTTAAAAGAGTTAGTAGAAGAGATTAAAATAGATATATTTGATTAATTAGTACTCAAAAAAAAGTATATAAAAAATTTTAGATTAAATTATAGATCCAATTAGATTGATTTAAATTTAAAAAATAAAAAATTTGTACGTATTCAAATTTTATGATAAAAATAAATACAGTAATTATGTCCATTCCTAAAAATTAAAAAATGTAAAACGTGAAATTGATGCACAATAAATAAAACAAAAAATATTAAAACATGTTAAAATTTATATGTTGTGTTTACATATCAACCAAATTAGGACGAACATTTAAAAAAAATCTAATGCGGTTTAAATCGATTTAAAAATTAAAATCGATATAACTTATTATATACAGTTCTATTAGTTGAATAAATATACAAAAAACAATTCTTTTCATCAATCTTTTTTAGATTAAAGTATTCACGCAATTTAAATTTGCAACTTAATAAAAATATTTAGAATTAAATTAATTTGATTTTTATGTTCTCTAATGTCATCTAAATAATATAAAATAAAAAATCTTTTT
This sequence comes from Arachis stenosperma, assembly GCF_014773155.1. Taxonomy (NCBI): domain Eukaryota; kingdom Viridiplantae; phylum Streptophyta; class Magnoliopsida; order Fabales; family Fabaceae; genus Arachis; species Arachis stenosperma. The sequence goes on from NC_080378.1 coordinate 18,329,651, forward strand.
ATGAGAATATCTTTACAATTGTGTTGTCAATTATGAAAAAGGAATAATATAATTTTATGATTTCATTTAAAATTTAAAATTATACTCATTAATTAATTAGATGTAATTTAGGGTTTATACGTCAACACATATTATATTTTAAGAATTTAGATCCTCTAAAGTTTGATTTTACTTTAGAGAGTAAAATGTGATATTTCACCATTAATTTTATAAGTGGGATCAAAAATAAATATGAAAGAGAAACTATTCAAGGGTAAAAAATCACACTTTATTCTTTAAAGTGAAATTCAAATTTTAGAAGATCCAAATTCGCCTGGTAATAAGTATTAACTAATGAGGATTTCCAAATTTAGATTAAGACAATATGATAAGTATGTATTTATTTTATTTTATATGAATAAAAAAATTTCAAACTCACTAGTGGAAGTGCTGCTCAGTTTCTAAGAAGGTTGCATAGAGAATTTCTAGGAGAAAGAAAGAGAAGATCCTTAGACCTCAATTTTCAGATCCTATTGCTGTGCCATGCATAACAACCCTCAAATACTATCCTCTTGGAGGACAGAGCAATTCAACGCTTAAGGAAGTGTATCTTGCCTCACTTCCAAAAGAGCTCTTACACGAAGAACCCACAAAGACACAAACTAATTGAGCTATGAAACATTGGTGTCAGAGCTATCGTGTTCGTTGCAGGATTTGTCAACAGAGCCTCACATGGACTTAGTTGAGCTTTCTCAGGTGAGTGGTGTAACCGAGGATGTACTTATGTGGGTCACTCACCATGTTTAGCATGGACCTAGACTATGTATCTTATGGACTTTTTATTGGATTGATTGCATGTTAGTATTATCTCCAAAAAAAAAGTTTATTAGTTTGATAGAGAATTTTTTTGTAGAGTACACTTTTAAAACTCATAATTAAGCATTGATAATTGTTTTTACATGCATGTTGTTATCACTGGACAAAATTTTATTTATCTAATGTTAAAATATAGATTTGGATCTTCTAAAGTTTGAATTTCACTTTAAAGAATAAAGTGTGATCTTTTACTTTTGAATAGTTTCTCTTTTATATTTATTCTTGGTCCCACTTATAAAATTAATGGTGAAATATCACACTTTACTCTCTAAAGTGAAATCAAAATTTAGAGGATCTAAATCCTTACCAGGCACAGACATACACAGGACGAGTGGAGGTCTTGACCCTAGTTTTTTTTAAAAAAAAATTAATAGTAATAAGTTATTAAGTACGATTTAATTTTTTAAAAAAATTATTTAATATTTATCCTAATATAAATAAAAGTCCAATCTAACTTAAGTATTAATAATTTCTAATATCTAAAAAATAAATAAAAATATTGAAAAATTTTGAATTAAATAAAAATGTTCAAATTTCATAAAGTGAATTTTTTTTGTGAGCGTTTTTTTTATTCATTTGGTATTAATTCTATCTGTTTCAACTGCAACAACTGAAAAAATTTTTTCAGCTATGAATATTGTGAAGAATAACTCAAAAATAAAATGAAAGATGAATTTCTTACTAATTGTCTTTTAATTATATTGAAAAGAAATTTGCTGAAAAATTTGACACAGATCTGTTATCGATGAATTTTATGATATGAAGAATCGACCACTTCGTTAATAAAAAATACATACATATTTTTTGTACTTTAAAATATATTCTCTATCGGTATATTTTTGTAATACATTTTATATTATATAATTTTTTGCATAATTTTTTAATATTATATATGTTATTAGCCCTCCATGATAATATTTTTGGATCTGTTCCTACTTATTACATCATTATTTCTTAGCTGGTGTTCATACCCTGGGTCGAGATGTCCGACCCGAGATGATCGACAACAAGCCAACCGACCTCTTCAGGTCAGGAACATCCGACCTCTTCTCCAAGAGCTCGGCTAAATCACTACAGAGGCCCAAGAAGGCCCAAACGAAGGAACACAGCCTAAATCTAAAGGTAGCCAAAGCCTAGAAAGATAAGGGCGGCTCCCTTAAAAGATAAGATAACTTCTCTCAAAGATAAGATAAGATAAGATAACTATCTTATCTCTAGAAAGGTCACTTCACACCATTATAAATACACTAGAGCACCCAGGTATAACTCATACTCTGATTCTACTAAAAACTTGCTTAATACCCTTGCTAACTTAAGCATCAGAGTCTCTTGCAGGTACTACCACCCTCCGGTGATGAAGGATCAGCATCACCAACAAGTCAGACACGGCGGCCCCAGCCAGCACCCACAAGTCGGACACATCAGCGCCGACCAGCACAGAAGATCTCGTCCGAGATCAACCTACAGTTTCAGGTAACCCTCGAAACATTGGCGCTGTTGCCGGGGAACCTGGAAGTCATTCTATCATCATGGCGGACAACGACCACAATTCTGATTTGGAGAGCAGAATGCCACATAAGAATGCGGAAGTCACACTAGACGATAATTCTCAACCTAACAAAGACAAGAACTCACCAAACACGGGAGCCATGGAGGCACTTCAGGATCGCCTAAAACAACTCGAAAAAGAGGTAGAGTATCAACGCGAAGCCGAGAGAGACCTACGAAGGGAGGCTAGGCGACGCCACAAATTAGAGGACAAGCTCCTAAAGCTCGAAGCCGATCTCAAAGCTAAAACTACTCGATCCAGCCACGAAAATAGCTCCCGCAAGGATCAAGACCCATTCACCAAAGAGATTATGAAGGTCAAAATCCCAAAAGACTTCAAACCCCCCGATATTACTCTGTACGATGGCACATCAAATCCCAGCCATCATCTCAGTAATTTCAGAAGTAGAATGTATCTCACAGACGCCTCAGATGCAGTCCGCTGCAAAGCCTTCTCGACTACCTTGACAAAAACAGTAATTAAATGGTTCGACAATTTGCCCCTCAGGTCCATCTCAAGCTTTGACGACTTAGCCAAAAGGTTCCTAGCCAGATTCTCCATCCAGAAAGACAAAACTAAACACGCCCCAAGTCTAATAAGGATCAAGCAAGGAGATCGGAAAAGTCTTCGTAACTACATGAAAAAATTCAACAAGGCATGTTTGGACATACAAAGTCTACCAACAGAAGCAGCCATTATGGGTCTCATCAATGGCTTACGAGAGGGACCTTTTAGTCACTCCATATCGAAAAAACATCACACATCTCTGAACAAAGTGTAAGAACGAGCAGAGAAATACATCAACATGAAGGAAAACTCTCAACTAGGAGAGGCCTCAAAATTCGGATTCTCCTACTCCTCCCGAGATAAGGATAAAGAGTCCAAAAAAAAAAGAAGACCAGCATGGAGAAAAGATCAAGAAATACCACAAGTACACCCTTCTCCGGGTGTCTCTTGTAGATGTCTATCGAGAAGTATGCCATACTGAAAAAATACCTCCACCTCGACCACTCAAAAGCAAGAAAGGAGGAGGAAATCGGACAGAATACTGTGAATACCATTGAATCTATGGACATCCCACCAATGAGTGCTTTGATTTGAAGAATGTCATAGAAAAATTGGTAAGAGAGGGGAGACTAGATCAGTACTTAGCCAACAAATCAGATGAGCCAAGAAAAAGAAGAAGGGACGAAGAAGTTGGACGACCTGACAGACCACCTCGTACCCCGGAGAGACATGTCCACATGATACATAGAGGATTTGCGGAAGGAGAAATCTCCAGATCATCTCGCAAACGACATCTAAAAGAAGTATATCATGTCGAGGGAGGGGAAGGAGCACCCGACCTCCCCACCATCACCTTCACCAAAGAAGACACAGCCGGCATCATCTCAAGACATGACGATCACATGGTCATCATTATCATATTGGCCAACGCTAACCTCCACCGCACATTGGTAGACCAGGGAAGCTCAGCAGACATACTGTTCAAAACCGTCTTCGAGAAACTCGGCCTAGAGGAAAAAAAAACTCAAAGCATATTTGAATAGCCTATTTGGGCTAGGAGACACTCCAATCCAACCACTTGGATACATCTCACTACACACAACCTTTAGAAAAGGAAACCGGTCAAAAACTCTCAACATAGACTACATTGTGGTCGATGTAAGCACAGCCTACAATGCCCTGATAGGTCAGACAATGCTAAATCAACTCGGCGCAGTAGTCTCGACTCCACATCTGTGCATGAAGTTCCCAACCACAGAAGGGATCGCTACAATAAGAGCAAATCAGAAGACAGAGCGTCACTATTACAACGAAAGTCTAAACATCAGGGGCAAAGGAGAAGAAATCCACACCATTGAACTCTGGAGAGTTCGAGGGCGGGAAGAACTTCATCCACAACCCGAAGGTGAGACAGAAAAAGTCCAAATCGGAGATACTTCAGAGAAAACAACTAATATTGGCACAATCTTAAAAGGAGATGTAAAGGAGTCCCTCATGCAGTTCTTAAGAGACAATGTCAACCTCTTTTCATGGAAGGCCGTAGACATGCCGGGCATAGACCCTAAGTTAATATGCCACAAGTTGGCAGTTTACCCAGGAACTCGGCTAGTACAGCAGAGACGTAGAAAGCTCGGACCAGAACGATCTCAAGCTGTGGAAGAGCAGGTAGAAGCTCTACTGGAAGTAGGATTCATAAGAGAAGTCAAGTACCCACTATGGCTAGCTAACATCGTTTTGGTGAAACAATCAAATGGGAAGTGGCGAATGTGCACCGACTACACTGATCTCAACAAAGCCTGCCCAAAAGATCCTTATCCACTCCCAAGTATCGACGCTCTGGTGGATGCCTCCTCCGGATACAAATACCTCTCATTTATGGACGCTTATTCGGGATACAATCAAATTCCGATGTACCCACCTGATCAAGAAAACACCTCATTCTTAACCCCAAAAGCAAACTGCTGCTACATCGTCATGCCGTTCGGACTCAAAAATGCAGGAGCCACTTACCAAAGATTAATGAATAAGATCTTCGCAGACCACATTGGGAAAATCATGGAAGTCTATGTGGACGACATGTTAATAAAAATACAAAGTGAAGAGTCGTTACTGTCCGACCTCACCCAAGTATTCGACACTATAAGAAAGCATGGCATGCGACTTAACCCTGCAAAATGCACCTTCATAGTAGAAGCTGGAAAATTCTTGGGTTTTATGCTCACACAAAGAGGAACTGAGGAAAATCTGGATAAATGCCCGGCTATACTCGACATGAAGAGTCCGACCGGAGTTAAAGAGGTACAATAACTCAATGGAAGATTGGCAGCCTTGTCCAAATTTCTAGCTGGATCAGCAATAAGATCTCTCCCCTTCTACGCCACTTTAAGGAAAGGAAAGGGGTTTGAATGGACAACAGAGTGAGAGCAGGCCTTCCAGAATTTTAAAAGGTTCCTGGGATAACCACCTATTGTAACTCGGCTACGGGAAGGAGAACCACTTGTATTGTACCTCGCAGTAGGAAATCGGGAAATAGCCTTAGCACTGGTCCGAGAAGACGACAGTAGAGAACAACCTATATACTTCATCAGCAAAGCATTACAAGGGTCCGAACTGAACTATCAAAAAATAGAAAAATTTGCCTATGCTCTCATACTAACATCTTGACGACTTCGCCCATATTTCCAAGCCCACATCATTAGGGTTCGGACCAACCAGCCCATAAAAGGCATTCTGCAGAAAACAGATTTAGCAGGAAGAATCTTGCAATAGGAAGTCGAGTTGTCTGAATTCGACCTTCAATATGAAGTTTGGACAGCAATCAAATCACAGTATCTGGCCGACTTCATTACAGAGTTTACGGACACCCCGAAAATCCCTAAAGAATGGAATCTTTACGTAGATGGTTCCTCAAATAAAACTGGAAGTGGCATAGGCGTGATAATAGAAAGCAATCAGGGAACCCAAATTGAACTTTTCCTCAAATTCGGGTTCCCTGCTTCAAATAACCATGCCAAATATGAGGCATTGCTAGCTAGATTGAAGCTGGCTAAGGAGGTTGGAGCTCAAAAGCTTATCATCTTTAGCGACTCACAAGTAGTCACCTCACAAATAGCAGGGAGCTACCAAGACAAAGATCCTACCATGAAAAAGTACTTGGACAAAACCAAGAAACAGCTCGAACAACTCGGGGAATATGAGGTCCGTCACATACCTCGGGAACAGAATGCTCGAGCTGATGCACTCTCAAAACTAGCCAGCACCAAACCAAGGGGCAACAATAGAAGCTTCATCCAGGAGATCTGCAGAACCCGTCCATCTCAGAAGAAGAAAAATTCTTGGCCATAACAGGTCTAGATCATGGATGGATGACTCCTATAATCAACTACCTCAAAACAGAAACATTCCCCACAGATAAGAAGGAGGCAAAGAAGTTAAAACGAGAGGCACAATACTGTACCATCATAAACAACACTCTATACAAGAGAGGGACTTCAACACCACTGTTAAAATATGTACCGACCTCTAACACTAGGGAAGTTTTAGAAGAAATACATAGCGGCATCTGTGGCAACCATCTCGGAGCGCAAGCTCTCACCAAAAAGTACTCCAAGCCGGATTCTATTGGCCAACTTTGCAAAAAGAGGCAATGGAATTCGTAAAGATGTGTCCAACATGTCAGAAGCATGCTAATTTTCACATCGCCCCACCAGAGGAGCTCATTAGCATAACCTCACCTTGGCCATTTGCAAAATGGGGACTCGACCTCTTTGGGCCCTTCCCCCAAGGATCAGAACAGGTCAAGTTCCTCATCGTTGGGTTAGATTATTTCACAAAATGGATTGAGGCAAAACTCCTAGCCAACACCACTTCTCAAAGAAGTCGAAAATTCCTATATAGAAACATTGTCACAAGGTTTGGGGTTTCATACTCCATCACCACAGATAATGGCACTCAATTTACATATGCAGGCTTTAGAAAATTGGTGGCCGACTTGAAAATAAAGCACCAGTTCACATCCGTAGAACATCCCCAGGCTAATGGATAGGCAGAAGCCGCCAAAAAAGTTATACTGGCCAGGCTAAAATGAAGATTACATGATGCAAAGGGAGCCTGGGCGGAAGAGCTCCCACAAGTCCTATGGGCATATCAGACAACTCCACACTCCACAACAAGGGAGTCACCCTTCCGATAAGCTTACGGAATGGAGGCAATGATCCCAGTGGAAGTTGAAGAAGGATCGCCCAGAGTAATCCACAACAGTGAAGAAGCCAACTCCCAACTTCAAAGGGAAGAACTCGACCTACTTCCAGAAATCTGAGAAAGAGCTCGGATCAAGGAAGAGGCATTAAAATGTCGAATGGCTTCAAGATACAATCAGAAGGTAGTACAACAAAGTTTTGCCGAGAATGACCTCGTCCTAATCCGAAATAATATCGAAAAAATCGACCTGGAGAAGGAAAACTGGCAGCAAACTGGAAAGGACCCTACCGAGTCACAGAAGTACACGGAGAGGGCTACTACAGGCTATCCGAACTCGAAGGGCGAGAGCTTCCAAGGTCATGGCACGCCTGCAACTTAAGAAGGTATTACAGTTAAGAGGTAATAAAGATCTTAGCGTGAGGTGCACTCTTTTTCCTTAAAAATGGTTTTTTAACGAGGCACCAAGCCAAGAACCATGAAATACCTAACTTAGAGGGGGTAAAACTCCTACATGTATATATTTCGCATATTTTCTATTTTGAATAAAGTTTTTTAGATTTTCTACAAATCCTTTTATCAAGACACATTAATCTGAAACACAAAATCCATCGCCCGATTATAAAGCTACAGATCGACAAGAAGTGAAAATCAAATTCACTGCTCGATCACGATAAAGACCAACGAAGATGAAAACTGAACTCATCAAAGGTCGGTCAAACAAGGATCAAACTCAATTTCTACAAAATTGGCAAAGATGGAACGCGACAAAACAGAATAATGCAAGAAGTTATCGAAAGTGATCCATAGGAAAGGACCTGACGAGGTCCTAATAAAAATGGGTTGCTAAAAATAACTTAAAGACAGACCGACATAAAGAAGTCAGACTAGTCGACTATAATAACAAAAATTATAAAAAGTAAATCCCTAGAAAGATGCCTGGCCAGGCCTAGAAAAGAGGATTACTAGAAATAACTTAGAAGGGACCGACATGATGAAGTCGGCCCAAACCAAAAAGTTATAAAAAGGTAATCCATAAAAGAGACCTGACCAATGTCCAAGTAAAATAGATTACTAGAAATAACTTAGAAAGGACCGACATGATGAAGTCGGCCCAAATCAAAAGTTATAAAAAGTAATCCATAAAAGAGACCTAACCAAGGTCCAAGTAAAATGGATTACTAGAAATAACTCAGAAGAGACCGACAAAGTCGACTTGACAAAGCCACCAAAAGTTATAATCCATAAAAAGAGACCTGCTAAGGTCCAAGCAAAATGGATTACTAGAAATAACTTCAAAACATGACCAAGATAAAGAGGTCAGACAACAGAAGGCAGGCGCTATAAGGGACCCAAGTCGGACCCAGAAAGCCATGACCTCAAGAAAATCAAATTACGGGCACCATATCAAAGAATGCAAAGAAGACTAGTTGCACGAAGCTAGCTTCAACTAAAATAGAAAATAAAGCACAAAAAGCAATCAAAAGAGATTAGACAACAAGGTTCCAACACTCTCAAAATTCCAGAAGTTGTCAGAAAAATGCAGACAAGCATATCACAATGAAAACAAGGTTGATATAATAGCAGACTCAAGAGGCCGCCTGAAGTCGATTCCAAGAGGCTGAACAAAACTACTTTGTTTTTTCAAAATAAGGTTGCTAAAGGAAAAGCAACTAAAGTATCCAAAGTCGGGCAAACCACCAATTACAGAAATAAAAGTTTTAAAAGCCCACAGACCGGGCTGTACATAATATGTCAGAGAAAAATTATAAAGGATCCAAAGACTTCCCAGTAGCAGCATCTCGGACTGAAGGAGGACGAGTCTGAAGCAGTACCGCATCTACCATCCCATCATCCCGGTTCAGGATCTGGACGTCAGGATCGGACTCGGGCTGACCGACTTCAGCTGCTGGAGTTGAGGAAGGCGGGACAACAGAGGCTTTGGTAGATGGTACAGGAGGAGGGTCGACCTCATCATCATCATGAGGGTCATCAGGGACAATCTTATCATTTCTTACAATGTTGTCCAAACTAAAAAGGGTTAGGTCGAGCTCGGGCGCAAGAAATCGAACCTGATCCTTAAAATTCTCGTAAGCAGCATTCACACTGCCTATGAGATGACCCTGGAGTTCGGCATAATCAGCCTAAGCTGATTCTAAACTCTCCCTAAGGTCCATCATCTCCCTATAAGTCAAGACATAGCTCTCCTTATACTTCAGTGCCATATCTTCAGCCAAGTTTGCAGAAGCCACAGCAGCAATAGCCCGAGTCTTCTCACCCTCCAACTCTTTTCCAACTTCGCCACCTTCATCTCAAGCTCCTCCTTCAAACCCTGAATCCGGTCGAACTCTGATTTGGCCTCTTCCATAAAAGCTTTGGTTGCATGAATGGGAAGATCTTGAGCAGTTCGATATAAAGCTGCTCCTATATGAGCCATATTAATTCTATTTCCAGTGATGAAATCCAAATGGCGAAGAAGGGAGACATCGTCAGTAGGAATAACACCGTAAGGAGCAATTTGTTGATCAACAAAACCAACAGCATCGAAGTCGGGAGTATCTGGTGCACGAAATTGCAATCACACTTTTGCAATTCCGCACAACTAACCAGCAAGTGCACTGGGTCGTCCAAGTAATACCTTACGTGAGTAAGGGTCGATCCCACGGAGATTGTCAGCTTGAAGCAAGCTATGGTTATCTTGTAACTCTTAGTCAGGATATCAATAATTATCAGGGTTGATTGTGAAAAGTAAAAGAACATGAAATAAGTACTTGTTTTGCAGTAATGGAGAACGGGTTGAGGTTTTGGAGATGCTCCATCTTCTGAATCTCTGCTTTCCTACTGTCTTCTTCTTCAAGCACGCAAGGCTCCTTCCATGGCAAGCTGTATGCAAGGGTTTCACCGTTGTCAGTGGCTACCTCCCATCCTCTCAGTGGAAATGTTCAACGCACCCTGTCACGGCACGGCTATCCAGCTGTCGGTTCTCGATCATGTCGGAATAGAATCCAGTGATTCTTTTGCGTCTGTCACTAACGCCCCACAATCGCGAGTTTGAAGCTCGTCACAGTCATTCAATCATTGAATCCTACTCAGAATACCACAGACAAGGTTTAGACCTTCTGGATTCTCTTGAATGCCGCCATCAGTTCTAGCTTATACCACGAAGATTCGGATTAAGGAATCCAAGAGATATCTACTCAATCTAAGGTAGAACGGAGGTGGTTGTCAGGCACACGTTCATAGTTGAGAATGATGATGAGTGTCACGGATCATCACATTCATCAGGTTTAGGAACAAGTGATATCTTAGAATGGAGGCAAGCATGATTGAATGAAAAACAGTAGTAATTGCATTAATCCATCAAGACACAGCAGAGCTCCTCACCCCCAACCATGGGGTTTAGAGACTCATGCCATAGGAAATACACAAAGAAAATGTGTAGAGTGTCATCAGATACAGATACAATGTCAAAAGATCCTATTAATAGTAAGCTAGTAACCTAGGGTATACAGAAATGAGTAAATGACGTAAAAATCCACTTCTGGGTCCACTTAGTGTGTGCTTGGGCTGAGCATTGAAGCTTTCATGTGTAGAGACTTTTTCTGGAGTTAAACGCCAGCTTTCATGCCAGTTTGGGCGTTTAACTCCAATTTTTATGCCAGTTCCAGCGTTAAACGCTGGGAATTCTGAGGCTGATTTGTAACGCCGGTTTGGGCCATCAAATCTCGGGCAAAGTATGGACTATTATACATTGCTGGAAAGCCCAGGATGTCTACTTTCCAACGCCGTTGAGAGAGCACCAATTGGGCTTCTATAGCTCCAGAAAATCCACTTCGAGTGCAGGGAGATCAGAATCCAACAGCATCTGCAGTCCTTTTCAGCCTCTAAATCAGATTTTTGCTCAGGACCCTCAATTTCAGCCAGAAAATACCTGAAATCACAGAAAAACACACAAACTCATAGTAAAGTCCAGAAAAGTGAATTTTAACTAAAAACTAATAAAAGTATACTAAAAATTAACTAAAATATACTAAAAACATACTGAAAACAATGCCAAAAAGCGTATAAATTATCCGCTCATCACAACACCAAACTTAAATTGTTGCTTGTCCCCAAGCAACTGAAAATCAAAATAGAATAAAAAGAAGAGAATATACTATAGACTCCAAAATATCAAAGAAACTTAGCTCCAATTAGATGAGCGGGACTAGTAGCTTTTTGCTTCCGAACAGTTTTGGCACCTCGCTTTATCCTTTGAAGTTTAGAATGATTGGCTTCTATAAGAACTTAGAACTCAGATAATGTTATTGATTCTCCTAGTTAAGTATGATGATTCTTGAACATAGCTACTTTATGAGTCTTGGCTGTGGCCCAAAGCACTCTGTCTTTCAGTATTACCACCGGATACATACATGCCACAGACACATAATTGGGTGAACCTTTTCAGATTGTGACTCAGCTTTGCTAGAGTCCCCAATTAGAGGTGTCCAGGGTTCTTAAGCACACTCTTTTTGCATTGGATCACAACTTTATTTCTTTCTTTTTCTTTTTCTCTTTCTTTTCTTTCTTTTTTTTTAATTCACTGCTTTTTCTTGCTTCAAGAATCAATTTGATGATTTTTTAGATCCTCAATAACAGTTCTCCTTTTCTTTTATTCTTTCAAGAGCCAACAATTTTAACATTCTTAAAACAACAAATTCAAAAGACATATGCACTGTTCAAGCATTCATTCAGAAAACAAAAAGCATTGTCACCACATCAAACTAATTTAACTAGTTTCACAGATGAATTCGAAATCCTGTACTTCTTGTTCTTTTGTGATTAAAGCATTTTTCATTTAAGAGAGGTGATGGATTCATAGGACATTCATAGCTTTAAGACATGAACTTTAAATTTTATTAATCATGAATTAAGAACAAGACTCAAATATAGATATAAGATAAGACTAATAGTAAAAAAAATTTAAATAGGCTCCTAATGATAGAGGTTATCACAAAGTTAGGACTCAACAACCTTGATTTTGAGAAGTGGATGCTCTCTCCACTTGAGGGGAGAGCTTTTGGCGTTTCATCTCTTGAAGTTCACGCCCCTGCTTCTCTTGTTCCTTCAGCAATTTGCAGAGCATGCAGTTCTGATTCTGCTGTTCTTCCTTGAGTTGCTCCATAGTTTCTTGTAACTTGGTGATGGATGCTTCTAGGCTGGCCGAGTAGTCAATTTCAGGAAATTCAGGGAGGAACTCCTGCGCCCTCTTTTTGATAGAGTTGTCTTGCATTTGTCCTTCCATTGACTTCTTGGTGATTGGATGTTCAATGGGTATGAATTCATCTACTCCCATTTTTACCCCAGCCTCTTTACAGAGCAAGGAGATCAAACTTGGGTAGGCCAGTTTGGCTTCAGTGGAATTCTTATTTGCAATTGTGTAGATCTCACAAGCAATCAGATGATGAACCTCCACTTCTTTTCCAAGCATAATGCAATGAATTATCACTGCTCTCTTGATGGTAACCTCAGAACGGTTGCTAGTGGCCAATATGGAACGCCCAATAAAGTCTAGCCAACCTCTTGCAATTGGTTTGAGGTCTCCCCTCTTGAGTTGATTTGGGACACCTTTTGAATTGGTTATCCACTTAGTTCCAGGGAGGCATATGTCCTCTAGAACTTGGTCCAACCCTTTATCTGCTCTCACCATCCTTCTATTAAAGGATTCAGGATCATCTTGCAGTTGAGGCAATTTGAAGACCTCTCTTATTTTGTCCAGATGGAAGTAAATAATTCTCCCTCTGACCATGGTTCGGTAAGTATGGAAAGCAGTTCCAGTCATTCTCTGCTTATCTGTTAGCCACAGATTTGAGTAGAATTCCTGAACCATATTTCTTCCAACCTTTATCTCAGGATTGGTTAGAACTTTCCATCCTCTGTTTCGAATTTGCTCTTGGATCTCTGGATATTCATCTTCTTTCAGATTGAATTTGGCTTCCGGGATCACTGACCTCAGACCCATTATTTTGTGGTAATGGTCTGCATGTTCTTTGGTTAAGAACTTCTCTTGACTCCAAACATCCTTTGGATTATTCTCTTTCTTGCCTCTTGAATTGGTTTGTTTTCCTCTAGGAGCCATGATCTTGATAAATCTTGGCCTAGTGATCACAGAAAGCACACCAAACTTAGAGGTTTGCTTGTCCTCAAGCAAAAGAAGCAAAGAGGGGAGAGAGAAGGAGAGCAAATTCGAATGGTGTGGGGAAGGAGGGTGGCCGAACGTGTTTAAATAGGAGAGGAGGAGAGATTTTCGAAAATTTGAGGGAGATTTGAGAAGATATGGAAAAAATTTGAGGAGATAATTGAGTTTTTGAAAAAGTCTAGGAGAGGATTTGAAATAGATATGAAGAAGATTCTAATTTTTGAAATTGGAAGGTGAATGATGAAGGTTTGTAATGTGTTCATGCATAAAGATATGGATTAAAACAAGAAAGTTTCAAAAAAAATTTTTTGAAGTGGGAACAAAATCTCCTCCCCCTGCCTTTCTGGCATTAAACGCCCAGAATGGTATTCATTCTGGCGTTTAACGCCCACTTGGTGGCCTATTTGGGCGTTTAACGCCCAACCAGGTATCCTGGCTGGCGTTAAACGCCAGAAATTCCTTTATCACTGGGCGTTTTGCTGAACACCCAGGATGCTGCACACCTGGCGTTAAACGCCCAGAATGGTGCCCATTCTGGCGTTTAACGCCCAAAATGGCACATTTACTGGCGTTAAACGCCTAGAATGGTGCCCATTCTGGCGTTTAACGCCCAAAATGCCCCTTACTGGCATTTTTTCGCCAGTAAGCTATTTTTCTCTGCTTTTTGCACTGAATCCTTCTGTAACTCTGTGAATTCCTTCAATTTTGATAATTGCCTTTTAAGAATATGTATCAAACCTTGATTAAACAGAACAGATACCCTGCTAATCACTGGGTTGCCTCCCAGTAAGCGCTTCTTTACTGTCTTTAGCTGGACCTTCACTAAAAATCACTCAAGCCTCAGTTTTGAGCATTCTTGCTCAAAATTGCTTTCAAGATAATGCTTGATCCTCTGTCCATTGACAATGAACTTCTTGTCAGAATCATTATCCTGAAGCTCAACATATCCATATGGTGATACTCCTGTAATCACATATGGACCCCTCCAGCGGGATTTAAGTTTTCCTGGGAACAATCTGAGCCTAGAGTTGAAGAGCAAGACTTTTTGTCCTGGCTCAAAGACTCTGGATGACAACTTCTTGTCATGCCACTTCTTCGTCTTTTCCTTATAAATTTTTGCATTTTCAAAGGCATTGAGTCTGAACTCCTCTAGCTCATTTAGCTGGAGCAATCTTTTTTCACCAGCTAATTTAGCATCCATGTTTAGGAATCTGGTTGCCCAGTAGGCTTTATGTTCCAGTTCCACGGGCAGATGACAGGCTTTCCCATATACCAGTTGGTATGGAGAGGTTCCTATAGGAGTCTTGTATGCTGTTCTGTATGCCCACAGAGCATCATCCAAGCTCTTTGCCCAGTCCTTTCTACGGGCAATAACAGTCCGTTCCAGGATTCTTTTGAGTTCTCTGTTAGAGACCTCAGCTTGCCCATTTGTCTGTGGGTGATACGGAGTTACTACTTTGTGGCTAATTCCATATCTAACCATAGCAGAGTACAGTTGTTTATTGCAGAAATGAGTGCCCCCATCACTGATTAGTACTCTGGGAACACCAAACCTGCTGAAGATGTGTTTCTGGAGGAATTTCAACACGGTCTTGGTATCATTATTGGGTGTGGCAATTGCTTCCACCCATTTAGATACATAGTCTACTGCCACTAGAATATAAGTGTTTGAGTATGATGGTGGGAAAGGGCCCATGAAGTCAATTCCCCATACATCAAACAATTCAATCTCTAAGATCCCTTGCTGAGGCATGGCGTAACCATGAGGCAAGTTACCAGCTCTTTGGCAACTGTCACAGTTACGCACAAACTCTCGAGCATCTCTATAGAGAGTAGGCCAGTAGAATCTGCATTGGAGGACCTTGTTTGCTGTTCGCTCACCTCCAAAGTGTCCTCCATATTGTGATCCATGGCAATGCCACAGGATTCTTTGTGCCTCCTCTCTGGGTACACATTTGCGGATTATTCCATCTGCACATCTCTTAAAGAGGTATGGCTCATCCCACAGGTAGTACTTGTAACACCTTAACTACCAAAGCCCACGCTTCCGGCTGCGCGACTCTGATAGCTCGGACATTACGACGACACTTATACTATTTAATACTAAAATATGAGCCTGTTTAAAAACTTTAAACCACAAGACCGCTCCCAAAAATACTTTCCTTCGACAAAGTACATCCATAGATACCATACCACTTACAAAACTCATCAACAGTACATCCATATATATACATATATATATATATATATATATATATATATATAAATAATATTACAAACATTAACCAATACAATTCCTATCCCTCTTACAGAATATATCAAGATAAAGGCGAGGGTACAATAAAACATAACTAAAATAATACAAAGCATCACAACAATAATTAAATAAACTCTTCGTGACTTCAGCGCCCATATCCTGAAAGGGGGAAAAATGTAGGGGGTGAGAACATCATCCTCGAAAGGGTTCTCAGTAGAGGGTTTTTTGGGAATTACTGTAATAGGATACATGAAGATAAATCATACCAGTGATTAATAACCGACTTATGCCTCTTTTCAAAAACAACAGTTT
Organism: Arachis stenosperma; assembly: GCF_014773155.1. Lineage (NCBI taxonomy): Eukaryota > Viridiplantae > Streptophyta > Magnoliopsida > Fabales > Fabaceae > Arachis > Arachis stenosperma. The sequence goes on from NC_080378.1 coordinate 18,345,506, forward strand.
ACAATAAAAGTAAAGTCGGAAATCTTTTCTGAAAGAGGGACCGTTCAATTCTCAAAACATCAAAGCCTTTCAAAATGGTTTATCTATACTGAACCAAAGTAGCCTTTCACATTTTATTCCAAACCAGAAACACAAAACCGAAATCAACCATCGGTTCATCTCATTCCAACCACGGCCTTAGGCCCAAACAATCCAACCACGGCCCTAGGCCCAAACAATCCAACCTTCAACCAAATCACCACAATCCAACAGAGTTCCAGTTGCAAACACAGATAGGAAGATGCAAGCACAAACAAACAGTTATTGCAAGTAGAACAATTAGCAATTAATCACATAGGCAAAACAAGTACAATATGCACACCCAAACAATGTCACATAGATGCATATGATGCATGCCTGTCCCTAGTGGCTGATGATATCATCTGTCGGTTATATAGCCAACCCGACACGTCCTGGTAGCTAACCATGGACAGAAACACCCATCGCGGAGCAAGTAAGTTTGAGCTACAACCCCCTTGCTACTTCCCGCTCAACCCAGAGCCAGTGGAATAACCACTACTGCGGCTACTACCCAGGCGGGTGTTTAACAGCTCAACCTGGAGCGAGTGGAATCACCACTACTACCGCTACTACCCAGGCGTCACAGTCTCTAACCTGGAGCAAGTGGGACAAACCACAACCCTTGCTACTACCCAGGTATCTCAAGCATATATTCATTCAGTTCCAACCATGGATCAACATCCATCTCAGCCATCCGGCTTAAATTCATAATTCATAGTCAGCCATACGGCCCACAACTCATTCGGCAATCAGCCATAAAACAATATCATACATAGCCATTCCGGCTCACGGTTCAATCCAGAACCAGCCAATATTCATAATCATACATAGCCATTCCGGCCCATAACAAAACCGCATTTCCACCATTCAACATCATCAAATTCATAAAACTGGCATTTAAGCCATAAATCACTTTTCTCAAGCCATTTTGCTTTGAAATCAAGTTTCAACTCTTTTCAGCCTTGGCTTTAAAGGTCACATTTCTCAAATCATCTCAGGCTCATAAGCCAAATTTTCTAAAAGTGATTTCCCTTTTTAAAACAAAGCCACTCTCGGCATTCTCTTTCCAAAACTTCCAAAACCATGGAAAGTTAAAGATTCATTTTGGGAACATTCAAAATCACCCATCCAACAATGGGATTTTATAACAAAAGTTTCCCGAAAAAGTTCCAAGTCTTTAGGGAAGGTTAATCTATATCAATTCTTTAAGATTCATTGAAACTCTTAAAATCATAGATTCTCGGTTCAAGTAAATAAAAACTGAATTTACTATAAAACCGGCCATACAAAATCACAAGTTCCAACCCGGTCCAAAAATCAACTCATTTGAAACGGAACTGGTTCATTTGAATCAAACCACTTTCAGGTTTCTTTTTGGAACTCATTTTTCTAACTCTTCCAAAATGCCTCAAACTTGATTAATCAATCAAAAGTCTAGATTCCTTTGAAATCACTAAAAACTCCTTTTTATATTAAAATCAATATTAGAGCATCATTCTTTCCTTCAGTGATTCAAACGGTAAAAATAGTTCAGTTCTAAATAAGCCGAACTCAACGTATAAGGTTCATTAAATAAATTAAGCTTGAAAACATAAATATCCTCTTAATAAATCAAATAATACAATTTCTCAAATCCAACCCTTTTTAAATAACTTCTCAAACAAGACTAGGATTTTGCAGAAATTTCGGCAGCACCTCCCCTAAAACTTGGACTTTTGCCACCCGGTTCGGGTCCCAACTAAACCATTTCTCATTCCTTTTCAACAGCTCAAAACCAGAAATCAATTTAAAGCAAGCTAAATCCAACAATCGCCTCAGTGGCGTATCTCAAGGATACCATTTCAAAATCAACTTAATATCAATCGATATAACTCATTTCCAAAGCTTTAAAGAAACGGTTCAATAACGAATCATTTGTCCAAAACCAAATCAATTAAAATAAACCAGGCTGAATTCAGAAGTGCATTCGACTTTTCACATCATTGAAATAATTGACTCAATTCAAACCAATCCTCAACGGTTTAAACTCAGATTTCAAATCTTTAAAGAATCAACTTCAAAACATTATATTTCACAAAGCCGCACAACAACTCAGCCAAACCAACATCCATAATCATTCAAGTCAATCAAATAATACATAAGGCAGATACAATCACCAAATACACAATATCTCACATCAGTATCCATATGTAATAATTCCAATACACAAAATATAGTTTTTGGAAAGCGCCCCTACCTCAAAACGCAAATTTCATAACCCAAACGTTTCACCGAGTTCTTTTCGCCTCCACCCGAAATCAAAGGCAGCTTCAAAGCACAGCCCACACATTTTTGCAGCAGCATAAACAGCTCTAATTTACAACAAGCAACCTCGGTTACTAAACCCTAAGAACATTTATTTCGTAAATGCATTAATACACGTACAGAACAATAACGCGAGGATTTCCGAAACATAAATACATACTCGGATAACAAAACGAGGCGGCTACAACTCCGAGCACAGAATACAAGCACGAATCCACAACCCTATGATGGACAACACCGCAATGCCTCAGCATAAGCTTACAGAGCAGCGACAAAAGGCCTTTTGACTCAGAAATTCTTACCAAAACAGAGGACTCGGTGGCTGTTTCCGGTGACAGAGGCGATGAAGGCCAGGTGTGGTGACCCCCAGTGGCTCTTTCTCCCTCTACACGACTCAAATGACCGCTGCAGCAACAAGTCGTGACTATGGTATTCTCAGAATTCAAAAGAAATAGAATCCATTAACAAGACCTTACCAACAGTGTTCTTCCGGCGACGAAAATGGCGTTCCCCGGCAGCCAGGCAAGGCGGCGCAGTTCCAGACAGCGGAGGTGATAGGGAGCACTGTGGGTATAGCAAACAGCAGCGGTGGCTCCCCAGCTTGCCCTCTGTTCGCGTTCTCTCTCTCGCTCAGACCAAATCGGCAGCGGTTGGGCTCACCAGCAACGACGACGAGGCGACGCTTCCCCTCGCGACGGCGTCCTCCTTCAATGGCGTCATGGCTCGACAGCAATGTCGGCGACGTGAAAAGGGCTCCGACGCGGTGGCTGGACCTTAGCTCGGCCTCAAATCCGCTCTCTCCTTCGTGCGTCTCTCCTTCACGCGCGGTTTCCTCGGCGCTGGTGCAGACGGCGACGCAACGTGATGGCTGTCCTGGGCGGCGCAGCGGCGACTAGGGACTAGATGCGACTCCAGTGGTGACGGCGAGACAGAACGGAGACCAGCAGTGGCTACCCTGTCTCGCGTGCCCTGGCTCGCGCTCTTCCTCTCTTCGTGAAGCGGCAGCAATAGTGGCTCCTTACCGGCGCCGTTCCTCCCATCTCCCCCCTCCTTCTTCCCGTTTCCTCCTAACCCCTTTCTTTCTTTTGCTTCATTTTACAGCCGTTGCTGCATTTTGGTTTGGGAAAGGGAAGGCGTTTGTTTGCTGCTGGGTTGGGTGAGAGAAACCGGGTCGGGTAACGGGTCGTTGGGTTAGGGTTTCATTTTAAAAAATTAGGTTAAGGGCATTTTAGTAATTTCACATAAAATTGGGAATAATATAGTAATTGAAACTCTGTAAATCCAACACTAATTGTACATAGAAAATACTATTGGCTCATCAATTTCACAAATTATTTTCAATAAAAGTGCCCAAATCCAAAAATTAGAAATAATATGCTTAATTTATCCATTTTTCCAAAATAGCAGTAATAATATTTAAAATATTACTTATCTAATCCAAATCATATAAAATCCTTATTATTTCATAACTATCAACCATATACTTTGAATATAGAAAATAATCCAATAATTATAAAATTGGATAATAATCATAACTTATCTCAAATCCAATAAATCAAAACTTGCCTTAATTATCTTTGATAAAATAATTTCTGAAATTAAGGCTATAAATAAATATATGATTTGAGACTTGATCATAAAAAGACTTTTCAAAGATTCTGGATCTTACATTCTACCCACCTTATAAAAATTTTCGCCCTCGAAAATTGATACAAAATGAAAGAAATTCCATAACAGTTCACCCTTGAACCCATTTTACGGAAGAAGCAAAAATATCTCAAAATATAATCATATATACGATTTTCAAATACTTTGATTGTCATGAGCTTAAGGATGTAAAGGTAGGAGTGTGATTGCAAAGCAAACGTTACAAGGTAGGCTCAATGCAAAAGTTAGCATGGGTCAATCATGTGATAGAAGGGCAAAGCATCAAAGGCTATAAAACAGGATGGAGTTAAAACGACGTGCTTAACCTCCGCACACTAATCTCATATCAACCTCAAAGTTTCAACTTTCCAACTCCATCAAGCACTTTACAAACCCCAATTTCGATCATTAGCCTGACAACCACAAATCCGTTCGCAAGGAACAAAACGCCTACAATTCATACGTTGCACACCTACCGCTTCAACTTCCGTATACACATCACGTCTTAAAGAACTAATGTATCGCGTTACTACGCCTACAAGTCGCACGTGATATCAAAACAATTCTCGAGTCTACTCAGAAGGATACAAGATTTAAAAAGGAGGGTCAAATGCCAAAGATAGTACTCAAAGATTTGAGAGAATGTATCCAATTCCAAATAAACAAGGACACTCAAGCAATGAAGTTTGCTAGACTCAATTCAATTGACAACTTCAAGATAACCCTTGGATCAAGGAAATTCAATAGGATCAATAGGAAAACCAGCGCATCAGTTTGAAACAAACTCAAACTGAGTCGATGAAGTATGAGGTTTACAGAAGAGAATATCTCAAACCCAAGGCAAAGCTCACAGAACTTAAAAGCATGATTAAAAATACTTCCAAATACATTGTTCATAAAAGAATAAAAAAAACTTGTAGAAAAATCACTTCGCAGTTTAGAAGAAAATCAAGTAATAAACATTCTCCAAGAGACTAACAAAAGCATAAATGTGGCTTTGCTCTAAATCAATTTCACGTTGAAGTAGATTATGTAGAGTTTTAAAAACACAAAATGCACCCAGATTTGGCTAAGCAAAAATATTTTCATCAAATATTTTAGAAAGATAGTTAGGTGCACAGCCTAACCAAAAACAGCCCATAAAAACTCAGAAGTAATCAAGTGCTTGTTCAAAAATCCTCAAAGTTCATATTCAAACAAGCATGTATAACATTTATAGCAAGGACGAAAGAGAAAGTTAAAATCTTTTAAGAAAGGAAACTCCGTGGTAAAAACTTGCTTACAACTTGGCAGAGGAAATAAGTGGTGCGTTACAAACGAACATGTTTCCATTAGACAATGAAGCTTCTCAAAACTTCATTTAAAATAGCACATGTCAACTTTAAATCATCTTTGTCAAAATTGAACAATGGCTTTAATTTCAATCAAGCAACAGAAAACAAATTCCGTTTGAAACTTTTTACTAAAGAATTCAAATCTTCTTTAAAAGGTTCAAAACAAGACTCCAAAAGTGTAGTTGAAATCACCATTTCAAAAGGATATTCAAGGATATTAGGATGTACTTGAAAGGGAGTCAAGCTATACAAGGAAGGATCTTAAACCAAAGTAGTTCAAACAAGATTCACTAGGCATGAGACATCAAATAAGCTTTCAATTGATCCAACGGAATACAAAAGTCATAGAAAAAAGACAACTCAATCATTAGTAATTTCTCAAAGGTAAATCTTTGACTAAAAACTCTTGTAAGGACAATGAGAGGATATATAAATGATGCACTATTTTGAAACGAATCAAACTGACTCACATAAGAGTGAGATTCACAAGAGAGGAAAAACCAAGATCAATGATAGCGTTCACAAGATGTAAAAGCTTAGTTAAAAACAAAGTCAAACATGACGTTCATGGAGATAGAAAGCTATGAGTCCAACATTTTCAAAAAAATAACAATGGCATAAACAATGTGGTATGCTAAATCAAACTCAATTCAAAATAAGTTAAGTAAAGCTTATCAAATGAGACTTTTGGGATAAAAGTGAAAAAGCTTTCCTTTCCAAAATTTTTTGAAAAATATCCAAATACCTAATCAAATGAAGATGTGCGTTGGAACCGTAGTAAAATTGCTAGAAAGTCAAATTGTAATTTAAGGTAAATGCAGTTCCATAAACCAGTAAAAATACAGCCGAGGTATAAAAGATAGATAGTTGCTAAACGGTATGAGTAATCTTCAAAATTTCATGTATAGATAAGTATATATCTATTAAATAGCAATTTTCATAAAATCTCAAAATTGGCTGTGCTCACGGTCAAATAAGAGAAAAACTGAATCAACAATTTCTCTAATAATGGACTCGGAATCCCGGAGTTAAAATGTACAACGCAGTAAGACCAGTTCAAAACTATGTCAAAGAACATGAATCAAGAAGAACTCAAACCGAGGAAGATAGATGCAACAAGGGTTTTAAATGAGCATATGCACTTTAAGATCAAACAAGGATGCATATGAATAAAGAAATAGAGTTGAAGTATCAAACTACTTTTCAAGAGGACTAGCAAACAAGAACTTCAAGTTAGGATATGAAAGAACAGGTCAACTCGAACAAAATTCAAGACACACAACTGAATAGCCTCGAGAAATAGTTTCCAACGTTCCCAAAACCCGCGATTCGCTTTACTCAAAACTCATATATTATCTATGATAACCCATTAGCGCTTTCATGTACATAACTCACTAGTATTAAGCCGGCCAAACTTAATACCAAGAATTATGCAATGCAAGACTAACAGCGTTAATCAATAGACCGCCATGTGCATAAAGCTCTAATTCTCGTCATTCGACAAGACCTAATACATGACAAGCGCTCAGAGTATGCAATTGAAGCATAGTCGGTCCATTCCTCAGGCTCTACAGGAAAGACCGCTCTGATACCATAATGTAACACCCTAACTACCAAAGCCCACGCTTCCGGCTGCGCGACTCTGATAGCTCGGACATTACGACGACACTTATACTATTCAATACTAAAATATGAGCCTGTTTAAAAACTTTAAACCACAAGACCGCTCCCAAAAATACTTTCCTTCGACAAAGTACATCCATAGATACCATACCACTTACAAAACTCATCAACAGTACATCCATATATATATATATATATATATATATATATATATATATATAAATAATATTACAAACATTAACCAATACAATTCCTATCCCTCTTACAGAATATATCAAGATAAAGGCGAGGGTACAATAAAACATAACTAAAATAATACAGAGCATCACAACAATAATTAAATAAACTCTTCGTGACTTCAGCGCCCATATCCTGAAAGGGGGAAAAATGTAGGGGGTGAGAACATCATCCTCGAAAGAGTTCTCAGTAGAGGGTTTTTTGGGAATTACTGTAATAGGATACATGAAGATAAATCATACCAGTGATTAATAACCGACTTATGCCTCTTTTCAAAAACAACAGTTTACAATAAAAGTAAAGTCGGAAATCTTTTCTGAAAGAGGGACCGTTCAATTCTCAAAACATCAAAGCCTTTCAAAATGGTTTATCTATACTGAACCAAAGTAGCCTTTCACATTTTATTCCAAACCAGAAACACAAAACCGAAATCAACCATCGGTTCATCTCATTCCAACCACGGCCCTAGGCCCAAACAATCCAACCACGGCCCTAGGCCCAAACAATCCAACCTTCAACCAAATCACCACAATCCAACAGAGTTCCAGTTGCAAACACAGATAGGAAGATGCAAGCACAAACAAATAGTTATTGCAAGTAGAACAATTAGCAATTAATCACATAGGCAAAACAAGTACAATATGTACACCCAAACAATGTCACATAGATGCATATGATGCATGCCTGTCCCTAGTGGCTGATGATATCATCTGTCGGTTATATAGCCAACCCGACACGTCCTGGTAGCTAACCATGGATAGAAACACCCATCGCGGAGCAAGTAAGTTTGAGCTACAACCCCCTTGCTACTACCCGCTCAACCCAGAGCCAGTGGAATAACCACTACTGCGGCTACTACCCAGGCGGGTGTTTAACAGCTCAACCTGGAGCGAGTGGAATCACCACTACTACCGCTACTACCCAGGCGTCACAGTCTCTAACCTGGAGCAAGTGGGACAAACCACAACCCTTGCTACTACCCAGGTATCTCAAGCATATATTCATTCAGTTCCAACCATGGATCAACATCCATCTCAGCCATCCGGCTTAAATTCATAATTCATAGTCAGCCATACGGCCCACAACTCATTCGGCAATCAGCCATAAAACAATATCATACATAGCCATTCCGGCTCACGGTTCAATCCAGAACCAGCCAATATTCATAATCATACATAGCCATTTCGGCCCATAACAAAACCGCATTTCCACCATTCAACATCATCAAATTCATAAAACTGGCATTTAAGCCATAAATCACTTTTCTCAAGCCATTTTGCTTTGAAATCAAGTTTCAACTCTTTTCAGCCTTGGCTTTAAAGGTCACATTTCTCAAATCATCTCAGGCTCATAAGCCAAATTTTCTAAAAGTGATTTCCCTTTTTAAAACAAAGCCACTCTCGGCATTCTCTTTCCAAAACTTCCAAAACCATGGAAAGTTAAAGATTCATTTTGGGAACATTCAAAATCACCCATCCAACAATGGGATTTTATAACAAAAGTTTCCCGAAAAAGTTCCAAGTCTTTAGGGAAGGTTAATCTATATCAATTCTTTAAGATTCATTGAAACTCTTAAAATCATAGATTCTCGGTTCAAGTAAATAAAAACTGAATTTACTATAAAACCGGCCATACAAAATCACAAGTTCCAACCCGGTCCAAAAATCAACTCATTTGAAACGGAACCGGTTCATTTGAATCAAACCACTTTCAGGTTTCTTTTTGGAACTCATTTTTCTAACTCTTCCAAAATGCCTCAAACTTGATTAATCAATCAAAAGTCTAGATTCCTTTGAAATCACTAAAAACTCCTTTTTATATTAAAATCAATATTAGAGCATCATTCTTTCCTTCAGTGATTCAAACGGTAAAAATAGTTCAGTTCTAAATAAGCCGAACTCAACGTATAAGGTTCATTAAATAAATTAAGCTTGAAAACATAAATATCCTCTTAATAAATCAAATAATACAATTTCTCAAATCCAACCCTTTTTAAATAACTTCTCAAACAAGACTAGGATTTTGCAGAAATTTCGGCAGCACCTCCCCTAAAACTTGGACTTTTGCCACCCGGTTCGGGTCCCAACTAAACCATTTCTCATTCCTTTTCAACAGCTCAAAACCAGAAATCAATTTAAAGCAAGCTAAATCCAACAATCGCCTCAGTGGCGTATCTCAAGGATACCATTTCAAAATCAACTTAATATCAATCGATATAACTCATTTCCAAAGCTTTAAAGAAACGGTTCAATAACGAATCATTTGTCCAAAACCAAATCAATTAAAATAAACCAGGCTGAATTCAGAAGTGCATTCGACTTTTCACATCATTGACATAATTGACTCAATTCAAACCAATCCTCAACGGTTTAAACTCAGATTTCAAATCTTTAAAGAATCAACTTCAAAACATTATATTTCACAAAGCCGCACAACAACTCAGCCAAACCAACATCCATAATCATTCAAGTCAATCAAATAATACATAAGGCAGATACAATCACCAAATACACAATATCTCACATCAGTATCCATATGTAATAATTCCAATACACAAAATATAGTTTTTGGAAAGCGCCCCTACCTCAAAACGCAAATTTCATAACCCAAACGTTTCACCGAGTTCTTTTCGCCTCCACCCGAAATCAAAGGCAGCTTCAAAGCACAGCCCACACATTTTTGCAGCAGCATAAACAGCTCTAATTTACAACAAGCAACCTCGGTTACTAAACCCTAAGAACATTTATTTCGTAAATGCATTAATACACGTACAGAACAATAACGCGAGGATTTCCGAAACATAAATACATACTCGGATAACAAAACGAGGCGGCTACAACTCCGAGCACAAAATACAAGCACGAATCCACAACCCTATGATGGACAACACCGCAATGCCTCAGCATAATCTTACAGAGCAGCGACAAAAGGCCTTTCGACTCAGAAATTCTTACCAAAATAGAGGACTCGGTGGCTGTTTCCGGTGACAGAGGCGACGAAGGCCAGGTGTGGTGACCCCCAGTGGCTCTTTCTCCCTCTACACGACTCAAATGACCGCTGCACCAACAAGTCGTGACTATGGTATTCTCAGAATTCAAAAGAAATAGAATCCATTAACAAGACTTTACCAACAGTGTTCTTCCGGCGACAAAAATGGCGTTCCCCGGCAGCCAGGCAAGGCGGCGCAGTTCCAGACAGCGGAGGTGATAGGGAGCACTGTGGGTATAGCAAACAGCAGCGGTGGCTCCCCAGCTTGCCCTCTGTTCGCGTTCTCTCTCTCGCTCAGACCAAATCGGCAGCGGTTGGGCTCACCAGCAACGACGACGAGGCGACGCTTCCCCTCGCGACGGCGTCCTCCTTCAATGGCGTCAGGGCTCGACAGCAATGCCGGCGACGTGAAAAGGGCTCCGACGCGGTGGCTGGACCTTAGCTCAGCCTCAAATCCGCTCTCTCCTTCGTGCGTCTCTCCTTCACGCGCGGTTTCCTCGGTGCTGGTGCAGACGGCGACGCAACGTGATGGCTGTCCTGGGCGGCGCAGCGGCGACTAGGGACTGGATGCGACTCCAGTGGTGACGGCGAGACAGAACGGAGACCAGCAGTGGCTACCCCGTCTCGCGTGCCCTGGCTCGCGCTCTTCCTCTCTTCGTGAAGCGGCGGCAATAGTGGCTCCTTACCGGCGCCGTTCCTCCCATCTCCCCCCTCCTTCTTCCCGTTTCCTCCTAACCCCTTTCTTTCTTTTGCTTCATTTTACAGCCGTTGCTGCATTTTGGTTTGGGAAAGGGAAGGCGTTTGTTTGCTGCTGGGTTGGGTGAGAGAAACCGGGTCGGGTAACGGGTCGTTGGGTTAGGGTTTCATTTTAAAAAATTAGGGTTAAGGGCATTTTAGTAATTTCACATAAAATTGGGAATAATATAGTAATTGAAACTCTGTAAATCCAACACTAATTGTACATAGAAAATACTATTGGCTCATCAATTTCACAAATTATTTTCAATAAAAGTGCCCAAATCCAAAAATTAGAAATAATATGCTTAATTTATCCATTTTTCCAAAATAGCAGTAATAATATTTAAAATATTACTTATCTAATCCAAATCATATAAAATCCTTATTATTTCATAACTATCAACCTTATACTTTGAATATAGAAAATAATCCAATAATTATAAAATTGGATAATAATCATAACTTATCTCAAATCCAATAAATCAAAACTTGCCTTAATTATCTTTGATAAAATAATTTCTGAAATTAAGGCTATAAATAAATATATGATTTGAGACTTGATCATAAAAAGACTTTTCAAAGATTCTGGATCTTACAGTACTTAGCATCTGAAATCAATTTCTTTCTTTGCACCCTCCTGTACTCCTGGGGTATGAACCTCACAGCTTTATAATTTGCAATATCTGCAAACTATGGAGCTTCCTGAATGGCAAAGAGTTGCTCATCAGGGAAAGTCTCAGAGATCTCAGTAGAAGGAAGGGACGCCCCAGCAACTGGTTCTATTCGGGACAGATGATCAGCTACTTGGTTCTCTGTCCCTTTTCTGTCTCTTATTTCTATATCAAACTCTTGCAGAAGCAACACCCATCTTATGAGCCTGGGTTTTGAATCCTGCTTTGTGAGTAAGTACTTAAGAGCAGCATGGTCAGTGTACACAATCACCTTTGATCCTACTAAATAGGATCTAAATTTGTCAATGGCATAGACCACTGCAAGTAACTCTTTTTCTGTGGTTGTGTAATTCTTCTGTGCGTCATTTAGGACACGGCTGGCATAATAAATGACGTGCAGAAGCTTGTTATGCCTCTGTCCCAACACAGCACCAATGGCATGGTCACTGGCATCACACATTAATTCGAATGGTAATGTCCAGTCTGGTGTAGAGATGACTGGTGCTGTAACCAGCTTGGCTTTCAGGGTCTCAAATGCCTGAAGACACTGTGTGTCAAACACAAATGGTGTGTCAGCAGCTAGCAGGTTGCTCAAATGTTTAGCAATTTTCGAAAAATCCTTTATAAACCATCTGTAGAATCCTGCATACCCCAGAAAGCTTCTGATTGCCTTAACATTGGTAGGTGGTGGTAATTTTTCAATTACCTCTACCTTTTCCTTATCCACCTCTATTCCCCTGCTTGAAATTTTGTGCCCAAGGACAATTCCTTCAGTCACCATAAAGTGACATTTCTCCCAGTTTAAAACCAGGTTAGTCTCTTGGCACCTTTTCAGGACAAGTGCTAGGTGGTTAAGACAGGAGCTGAATGAGTCTCCATATACTGAAAGTCATCCATAAAGACTTCCAGAAATTTCTCCACCATATCAGAGAAGATGGATATCATGCATCTCTGAAAGGTTGCAGGAGCATTACACAGACCAAAAGGCATTCTCCTGTAGGCAAACACGCCAGAAGGGCAAGTGAATGCTGTTTTCTCTTGGTCCTGAGGATCTACTGCAATTTGGTTGTAGCCTGAATAGCCATCCAAAAAGCAGTAATAATCATGGCCAGCTAGTCTTTCTAGCATTTGGTCTATGAATGGTAAAGGAAAATGATCCTTTCTAGTGGCTGTATTGAGCCTCCTGTAGTCAATACACATACGCCACCCTGTGACTGTTCTTGTAGGAACCAGTTCATTTTTTTCATTATGAATCACTGTCATGCCTCCCTTTTTGGGGACAACTTGGACAAGGCTCACCCAGGGGCTATCAGAAATAGGATAAATAATCCTAGCCTCTAGTAATTTAGTGACCTCTTTCTGCACCACCTCCTTCATGGCTGGATTTAGCCTCCTTTGTGGTTGGACCACTGGTTTGGCATTATCCTCCAACAGGATCTTGTGCATGCATCTAGCTGGGCTAATGCCCTTAAGATCACTTATGGACCACCCAAGAGCTGTCTTGTGTGTCCTTAGCACTTGAATCAGTGCTTCCTCTTCCTGTGGATTTAAAGCAGAGCTTATAATCACTGGAAAAGTGTCACCCACTCCCAGAAATGCATACTTCAGGGATGGTGGTAGTGGTTTGAGTTCAGGTTTGGGAGGCTTATCCTCCTCCTGAAGGATTTTCGAAAATTCCTTTGTTTCCTCTGGTTCTTCTTGATCAGGTTGAGCATCCTTGAAGATGTCCTCAAGCTCTGACTCTAGGCTTTCAGTCATATTGATCTCTTCCACCAAAGAGTTAATAATGTCAGCGCTCATGCAGTCATTTGGTGTGTCTGGATGCTGCATAGCTTTTACAGCATTCAACTTGAACTCATCCTCATTGACTCTCAGGGTTACTTCCCCTTTTTGTACATCAATGAGGGTTCGTCCGGTTGCTAGGAAAGGTCTTCCTAGAATGAGAGTGCAACTCTTGTGCTCCTCCATTTCCAGCACCACAAAGTCAGTTGGAAAAGCGAATGGCCCAACCTTGACTATCATGTCCTCTATTATGCCTGATGGGTGTTTAATGGAGCCATCAGCAAGTTGAAGGCATATCCGGGTTGGTCTGACTTCTTCAATCAACCCAAGCTTTCTGATAGTGGATGCAGGTATTAGATTGATGCTTGCTCCAAGATCACATATGGCTGTCTTGGTGCATGCACCTTCTAATGTGCATGGTATCATAAAGCTCCCTGGATCTTGAAGCTTTTCTGGTAAGCTTTTCAGAATGACTGCATTGCATTCTTCAGTGAGAAATACTTTTTCAGTTTCTCTCCAATCCTTCTTATGACTTAAGAACTCTTTCATGAACTTAGCATAAGAAAGTATTTGCTCAAGTGCCTCTGCAAATGGAATCTTTATTTCAAGAGTCCTTAGATAGTCTGCAAAGCGGGCAAATTGCTTATCCTGTTCCGCTTGGCAGAGTTTCTGAGGATAAGGCATCTTGGCTTTATATTCTTCAACCTTAGTTGCTGCAGGTTTATTCCTTACAGAAGTGGTTGAAGAAGCCTTTTTAGAGGGATTACTGTCAGCACTCTCTGGTGTCTGATCCTCCCTTGACGTCTGAACGCCAGGAATGGGTGAGGATTGGGCGTTTAACGCCAACTTCTCTCCCTTTTCTGGCGTTTGATTGCCAGAACTGGGCAGGGAATGGGCGTTTAACGCCAGCATTCCTCCCCTTTCTGGCGTTTGAACGCCAAAAGTACTCCTCTCTGGGCTCTTACTGTCCTCAGAGGGATTTTGGACAGTGGTTTGGTTATCCTCTGTCAATTGTTCCTTATTTGGCTTTTTGCTACTTTGAGCAGTGTTATTCAATGTCTTCCCACTCCTCAGTTGAACTGCTTGACATTCTTCTGTTATCTGTTTAGATATCTGCTATTTTGCTTGATTCAACTGCAGTTCTATGTTCTTGTTAGCAATTTTAGTTTCATGGAGCATCTCTTTAAATTCTGCTAACTATTTTGTCATCAGGTGTAATTGTTGATTAAGCTCAATCATCTGTACTTGAGGATTAGGATCAGTGGCTACTACCATGACTTCCTCTTTTGGAGAGAACTCATTGCTAGAGTACAAATATTGATTTCTAGCAACAGTGTCTATAAGCTCTTGAGCCTCTTCAATTGTCTTCCTCATATGTATAGATCCACCAGCTGAGTGGTCTAAAGACATCTGAGCTTTTTCTGTAAGCCCATAGTAGAAGATGTCTAACTGTACCCACTCTGAAAACATTTCAGAGGGGCATTTTCTTAGCATACCTCTATACCTCTCCCAGGCATTATAAAGGGATTCATTATCCTCTTGTTTAAAGCCTTGGATGTCCAGCCTTAGCTGTGTCATCCTCTTTGGAGGGTAAAAGTGATTCAGGAATTTGTCTGATAACTGTTTCCATGTCCTTATGCTTGCTGTAGGTTGGTTATTCAACCACCTCTTAGCTTGATCTTTGACAGCAAATGGAAACAGTAATAGTTTGTAGACATCCTGATCCACCTCTTTATCACGTACTGTGTCAGCAATTTGCAAGAACTGTGCCAGAAACTCAGTAGGTTCTTCTTGTGGAAGACCAGAATACTGGCAGTTTTGCTGCATTATGATAATGAGTTGAGGATTTAGCTCAAAGCTGCTTGCTTTGATGGGAGGTGTACAGATGCTACTCCCATATGCAGCTGTAATGGGGTTAGCATATGATCCCAGAGTCCTTCTGGACTGTTCAATTCCACTTAGGTCCATGATGGATAAAGGGAAATGATATGGATTGCAAGTAGATGAAATTTTTTTAAAAATGGCCGAAAATAATAAAATAAAACAAAAGGAAAATAAAATAAAAAGTCGAAAACTAAAAGAAAAATAAAGTCAAAGCAAATTGAAAACTAAATCAATCAACTAATTAAAAAGATTTTGGAATTGGCAATTAAAAAGATATGATTGAAAATTATTTTGAAAAAGATTTGAAAATTTTTTTGAAATGAGGAAAGAGAAAAACAACGAAATGACACCAAACTTAAAATTTTTAGAATCAGACACAAATTTTCGAAAACTTAAAGGGAAAACACAAAGAAGACACCAAACTTAGAATTTTTAAGGATAAAAAAGGGACTAAGGACATGCAAATTTGAAAATTAAGAGAAAAACAAAAGCATGCAATCGACACCAAACTTAAAATATGAAACTAGACTCAACTAAAAGACTCTAAACCAACAAAAATAAAACAGTCCTAATCTAAGCAACAAGATAAGTCGTCAGTTGTCCAAACTCGAACAATCCCCGACAACGGCGCCAAAAACTTGGTGCACGAAATTGCAATCACACTTTTGCAATTCCGCACAACTAACCAGCAAGTGCACTGGGTCGTCCAAGTAATACCTTACGTGAGTAAGGGTTGATCCCACGGAGATTGTCGGCTTGAAACAAGCTATGGTTATCTTGTAACTCTTAGTCAGGATATCAATAATTATCAGGGTTGATTGTGAAAAGTAAAAGAACATGAAATAAGTACTTGTTTTGCAGTAATGGAGAATAGGTTGAGGTTTTGGAGATGCTCCATCTTCTGAATCTCTGCTTTCCTACTGTCTTCTTCTTCAAGCACGCAAGGCTCCTTCCATGGCAAGCTGTATACAAGGGTTTCACCGTTGTCAGTGGCTACCTCCCATCCTCTCAGTGGAAATGTTCAACGCACCCTGTCACGGCACGGCTATCCAGCTGTCGGTTCTCGATCATGTCAGAATAGAATCCAGTGATTCTTTTGCGTCTATCACTAACGCCCTACAATCGCGAGTTTGAAGCTCGTCACAGTCATTCAATCATTGAATCCTACTCAGAATACCACAGACAAGGTTTAGACCTTCCGGATTCTCTTGAATGCCGCCATCAGTTCTAGCTTATACCACGAAGATTCGGATTAAGGAATCCAAGAGATATCTACTCAATCTAAGGTAGAACGGAGGTGGTTGTCAGGCACACGTTCATAGTTGAGAATGATGATGAGTGTCACGGATCATCACATTCATCAGGTTTAGGAACAAGTGATATCTTAGAATGGAGGCAAGCATGATTGAATGAAAAACAGTAGTAATTGCATTAATCTATCAAGACACAGCAGAGCTCCTCACCCCCAACCATGGGGTTTAGAGACTCATGCCATAGGAAGTACACAAAGAAAACGTGTAGAGTGTCATCAGATACAGATACAATGTCAAAAGATCCTATTAATAGTAAGCTAGTAACCTAGGGTATACAGAAATGAGTAAATGACGTAAAAATCCACTTCTGGGTCCACTTAGTGTGTGATTGGGCTGAGCATTGAAGCTTTCATCTGTAGAGACTTTTTCTGGAGTTAAACGCCAGCTTTCATGCCAGTTTGGGCGTTTAACTCCAATTTTTATGCCAGTTCCAGCGTTAAACGCTGGGAATTCTAAGGCTGATTTGCAACGCCGGTTTGGGCCATCAAATCTCGGGCAAAGTATGGACTATTATACATTGCGAGAAATCCCAGGATGTCTACTTTCTAACGCCGTTAAGAGCGCGCCAATTGGGCTTCTGTAGCTCCAGAAAATCCACTTCGAGTGCAGGGAGGTCAGAATCCAACAGCATCTGCAGTCCTTTTCAGCCTCTAAATCAGATTTTTGCTCAGGACCCTCAATTTCAGCCAGAAAATACCTGAAATCACAAAAAAACACACAAACTCATAGTAAAGTCCAGAAAAGTAAATTTTAACTAAAAACTAATAAAAGTATACTAAAAATTAACTAAAATATACTAAAAACATACTGAAAACAATGCCAAAAAGCGTATAAATTATCCGCTCATCAGTATCCAGATTAAAAGGTTGCACAGTCCTTTGTCTTTTGGGAAGAGGGCCGGCAGAGGAAGAAGAGGTAGCAGTAGAAGTCTGGGGAGGATAAACTAAATGGACCTGCGGCATAGGAATCATCTTCCTTGGCCCAGCAGTATTCAAAACAGGCTTCTTGGGAGGAACCTGGGAAGATCCTTCCCCAACAACTTTACCCGAGATGTGCTGTGCTGCTGTAGCTTTTCTCGCCTTCTTAAAGGCTTTCATAGATTCGTTGTTTTTAATCATCTCTGAAAATACACAAGAAACCAAGTTATAAACTGGAAGGAAAAGGAATGAGCTCAAAAGAATAAACAAATACGACAAATATAAAGGAAGTCGACCCCTACTCAGTTCAGCTCGGAGAAGTAAAGGGTTTCCTAAAAATTTCTTAGTATCAAGATGGGGAGGCTGCCCACAATTTTCTTCCAAGATAGTTACAAAAGCTTGCTCAATTTCATCCAACATCTCCCAAGTGTACCTAGACACCACTACATTCCTTTGCCATTCTAAAGAAAAGCTAGGCTTGCCATTCTCATCCAAAAAGAAAGGTCGAGCTCCTTCAACAGCTCGGACCTTAAAAAAGTAATTCTTAAAGTCCCTAAAAGACTCATCATACATAGAAAAAACTTTGTGTCTTTGGGCAGACCTGAAAGAAATCCAAGAAGCTTTCTTTTTGGTAGTCCCAGGTTTGGTCAACACGAAGAGGTACAGAAAGAGGGTTTGAGAAGGTTTAACATCAAATTATTGACAAAGCAACTGGAAAATTTTGATAAATCCCCATGAGTTCAGATGAAGCCGAGATGGAGCTACGTTACACGACCACAATAGGTCGGTCTCAAAGAGGGTGAAAGGAAGGGTGATGTTCATTTGGTTGAAAAAGAAGTCGTACACATAAAAGAAGGGGCGCTCCCCCCTGGGTCAGAACAGGGAAGCAAACCCTTTCATCAAAATCAGGTGCTACCAATTCATACTTGTTCTCCTGATCTCTACTACTACAGATTCAGTGATGTTTTCTAAGCTCCGCACAGAATTCATAATTAACTACAGAAACACACATCAGGATGAGGGAGTCTAGCTAGTCGGACATACCCTCAAGAACCTTGGAAGACGTCTCGACAATATTTTTGCGAGAAGACACGGTCAACTAGTCCTATAGCCAGAAAAAGAAGATGAATTACTAACCAAAATAGCTCGGGCAAAAAAGAAATCAGCTCGGACAAAACATGACTCAAGCATACAAACAGTAAAAGGAAAACCCCAGGACATGCACTAAGGTCCAGGGGCATCCTTTGGAGGCAGGAACAGAGTAAGGACTCAGAAAAAAGTCTACAAGGCTACACCCCAACAAAACTCTCAGCAAAGGAAAATAATCCCCTTCCAAACAAGCAACGACACGAGAAAAAAAATCAAAGCAAGCCATCAGAAAATCGTTATCTTCTACAAATTTATCAGCAAAACTACCAACATGGCAAAAGTCATCAAAGGAGCAATCTTTTTTAGAAGCAAGCAGATTCATAAGCCTCAGTAACGACATGCAGTTCATACCAAAGGACACAAACTGGAAATAGTAAATGGCATGCAAAAACCCTAAATGCAGAAGGATCATTCAAAATCTAAGAGACTCCCAGAGCACACATTACAGTAATAAGCAGATGCATGACAAACATAGAAAAGATTCAAGCTTTTTAATACGAAACCAAGCAAGATCAAAACTTTTCAAGAATGCGGGAAGAAAGAAGAAGAAAAGAGGACCAACCTGTAAAAATAAAGGCGATGAAGACGGACGGCGAACCCACACCAACAACCACTCCAAGGAAGGCACGAAGACGTGAAAACTTGGGGGCCAGACAATGAAGAGGCACGAACGAAATAGAAGAATAAAAGAGGAAGGGGGAAGTTACAACGAGCAAAGAAAAAGAAGAAACAGAAAGGAGAAAGTTTTGGTGTAAATTCAAAATGAAATGAGAAAGCGGGAGGCAAAGAAAATGGAACATTAAAAGAATTAATGGGGCATTAAAAACCATCACACGTTCCCAAGGTAAGGAACGCGCGTTTCCAAAAATTAAAAAAGAAGAAAGAAAAACGTTCTGCATTCAAAAAGAAACTCTGCAAGGAATAAATCGACGATGCTCGAGCTCGGCTTCTCCAGATAAAGATTAAAGTCCTAAAACTAAGGACTCAACCTCAAAAGGAAGACCACACTCGAGCTGGGACACTGTTCATACCCTGGGTTGAGATGTCCAACCCGAGATGATTGACGACAAGCCAACCGACCTCTTCAGGTCAGAAACATCCGACCTCTTCTCCAAGAGCTCGGCCAAATCACTACAGAGGCCCAAGAAGGCCCAAACAAAGGAACACAACCCAAATTTAAAGGCAGCCAAAGCCTAGAAAGATCAGGGCGGCTCTCTTAAAAGATAAGATGACTTCACTCAAAGATAAGATAAGCCAGAAAGGTCATTCCACACCATTATAAATACACTGGAGCACCCAGGTATAACTCATACTATAATTCTATTAAAAATCTGCTTAATACCCTTGCTAACTTAAGTATTAGAGTCTCTTGCAGCTACCACCACCCTCCGGTGACGAATGATCAACATCACCAACAAGTCTAACAAGTCGGACACGGCGGCTGATGACTTGCATCATCTACCCTTCTTTCTTGCATAAAGAAGACCATAAAAGAGCATAAATCCCATTTGATCAGTACAATTCATACATTATTTGATGAATATTATGGTACACTACTTTGAGATGAGTTGTGCTGAATTTCAGGTCAAAAAGACATCCAAAAATGGGTAGAAGACAAACAAGAAGCTGGGCGTGTGAAACTGGCGTGCCACTTAGAGCAAACACCAGAAAAAATACACTGGCGTGGCATGCCAGGAGCTAGGCATGGCACGCCAGTACTAAATTACAGAAGAGAGATCCAAGCATGCATGTGGGCGTGGCACGCCAGAGACTGGGCATGGCACGCTAGTACAAAATCCCAGAAAACAAAATGGAGGACACAAAAAGGGCGTGGCACGCCAGGATGGGCGTGGCATGCCTGACCCATCAACTACTATGGGCGTGCCACTTGAGCAAATGGGCGTGACATGCCAACTCACCATCTCAAAAAGAACCTCCACTATGGCGTGCCACTTAGTGTCGAAGGCGTGGCACGCCAGCTCCAAGAAGTCACTTGGGCGTGCCACTTGAGAACCCAGGCGTGGCACGCCAAGCTTGAAGAGTGCACAAATGCATGGGCATGCCACTTAAGCAGCATGGCGTGGCACGCTGGTACAATAATCCAGAGAAGGAGCTGAAGGCAACTAAAGACTGGGCGTGTCACTTGGTGTCGAAGGCGTAGCACGCCAATCCGAGCATGTCACTATGGCGTGCCACTTGAAGATCGAGGTGTGGCACGGAAACTACTGAAACAAGACAAGATCATGGGCGTGGCACGCCAACCTTTAGGCGTAGCACCTGGTATAAGTTTCCAGAGAGGATGGAAGAGGCTAATTACATGGGGGCGTGCCACTTGGTATCGAAGGCGTGGCACGCCATTCACTATTCTTCACTTAGGCGTGCCATTTGAGCAACCAGGTGTGGCACGCCAGTGTCATTCAGAGGGCAAAGAAGCATTGGGGCGTGCCACTTGAGTTCGTGGCGTGGCACGCCAAACAGAGGAACCACTCACTCACAAAGGGGCGTGGCACGCCAGACCCTGGGCGTGCCACGCTAGTGCAACTTTCCAAAGGAGCTTAGCCAAGCACACAACAAGGGCATGGCACGCCAAACCCTGGGCGTGCCACGCTAGTTCAAGTTTCCAGAGGCAAAGGAAAGTGGAAAAAGCAAAGGGCGTGCCACTTGAGCTCGAAGGCATGGCACGCCAACACAAGAATTCCACTATGGCGTGCCACTTGAGTTCGAAGGCGTGGCACACCAAGGTTGGTAAAGGGACAAGTGTGCCACTTGAAGGATTGAGCGTGGCACACCAAGCTAGTTTGAAGGGCACGTGACATGCCGGTAAAGCGCCAGCCACACGCCAGCTAAGAAGTCACGCTTATTGAGTGTTTTCTTTTCCCTCCAAAATGTAATTTTCCATTTTCACTTTTATAATTCTTTTATTCTACTAGGAGTAGTATAAATACCCCCAAGGAGTACTGAAGAGGGGTTAAGCAGTTAGTTTTAGATCCACTTTTACACTCCACTTTTGAGTACTTTTCAAGCTATGAGTAGCTAACTTCCCTCTCATTGAGAGAGGGAGCTCTGTTGTATTTGATGGATTGATAATAGTGAAATTATTCTTCTCTTCATCTTCTCTTGATTTGCTAGAAGGAATTTCATTCTTAATGCTTAGTGTTCAATTATCTTGGGAAAGAGATTGAATGCAATTGGGTTTCATGAGAACCATGAGAAAGGAAACATGAAACCATGCTTGAAATCCCTTCTCACACTTGAGTAGATTATGGGTTTTGGTGATGGGATACATGACATATAATCCTCCCTCTACCTGGACCTATGAGGGTGTGTGGTATAATTAGGGACCAAGCATATCTCTCTTCATGAGCAATTAGACCAAGGAATTGGCTATTGATCAAGATCTGAGAGATTGAGTCACCAAGGGATTGGGGCTCAATCAATCATGATTGCCAAGAGGTCAATGAGTTGCATGATTGAAGAAGATATAAGCTAGATTTGATCCAAAAAGACAACATCTCCCAATCTCAATGAATTTCCCCATTCTTATCTATCAATTTCTTTACAGCTTAATTTTACATTCAGCAATTCCCCATTCCCATTTACATTCAAGTCATTTATGATTCAGCACTTTACATTCTGCACTTTATTGCTTTTCTTTATATTCTAGTCATTTACATTTATGTCATTTATAATTTTACACTTCACAATCTTATTGATTCGCTTGACTAATTCATCAATCAATTAAAACTGCTTGAATTTACCAACTTCTGTGGATACGATCCCACTCCACTGTGGGTTATTACTTGGCGATAATTTTGGTGCGCTTGCCAAAAGAACTAATTCACTAATTTTTGAAATGGGTAGTGAATCTGGTCATCAAGTTTTATGGCGCCGTTGCTGGGGATTGGCTTAAATTTGACAGAAATTGATTTGAGAGATAGATTAAGCAATTTAATTTTCTTGTTATTTTAATTTCTTTTATTTAGCATTTTTTTTATTTTATTTTAAGCTATATTTCATTCTTCTTTGATTATCTTATTTAGTGTCCATATTTCCACTCTTCTAACTATTTGATCAATTACACCACTCACACTAACAACTACTCTAACAATAGTAATTTCTTTATCCATTTTTTTCTTTCTTGCTTTTTGTCTTGATTGGTTGTATGACAGGTAGGAGAAGCGGGGCTTCAACTTCCTTTGATTCTGAACCTGAGAGGACCTTCCTTAGATTAAGGAGGAAAGTAAGAGGGAAGATAGTCGTTGGTGCTGAGGAAGAGGAAGAGTATTTTGAAACAAACATGGAGGAGAATATGGAGAATCACCATGAGGAAGAAGTTCATAACCATGCTAGAGAAGGCCCAGTCAATCATGATGAGCAAGAAAGGAGAGTTTTAGGCTCCTACATCAACCCAAACTCAGAAAATTGTGGCAGCAGCATCCTAAAGCCAACAATTCATGCCAATAACTTTGAGCTGAAGCCTCAGCTCATCACACTTGTTTAGAATAATTGCTCATATGGAGGAGGTGCCCAAGAGGATCCTAACCAATATCTCAGCACATTCTTGAAGATATGTGATACTGTAAAGTCCAACGGGGTACACCCTGACATCTACAAACTACTCTTGTTCCCTTTCTCAGTCAGAGATAAGGCAGCAAAGTGGTTGGAATCATTCCCCAAGGATAGCCTAGCTACATGGGAGGAGGTCGTGAACAGATTTCTTGCAAGATTTTACCCTCCACAAAGAATCAATAGGCTGAGAGCTGAGGTGCAAACTTTCAGACAACAAGATGGAGAAACACTCTATGAGGCCTAGGAGAGATTCAAAGATCTTACAAGAAGATGCCCACCAGAAATGTTCAATGAGTGGGTACAACTACATATCTTTTATGAGGGACTATCCTATAAAGCAAAGAAAACAGTGGATCATTCTTTAGGAGGCTCACTCAACAAAAAGAAAACCATTGAAGAGGTCATAGATGTCATTGAGACTGTAGCTGAAAATGAGTATTTCTATGCCTCAGAAAGGACTCAGAAGAAGGGAGTGCTAGAACTCAATTTTGTAGATGCTTTGTTAGCTCAGAACAAGGCAATTACAGCCCAAATAGCAGCCTTAACCAAGAGGATGGAGGCCAACCAAGCCTCAGTCATTCAAGACCAAACTCCTCAACAAGAAGGGAATGCATCAGAATTTGAAGGTGACTGAGAACAAGCTAATTATGTGAACAATTCATCCAGAATACCATATGACCCACACTCTAAGACATACAACTCAGGTTGGAAGAACCACCCAAACTTTGGGTGGAGAAATCAACAAATCCATAACCAGGACCACAACAAGCCTTATCCATCAAATCAGCATCCCAACCACAACCCTAACCATCAAACAGGGAACCATAAACCCTACCATAACTCACAAAACACATCATACCATAACAACCAACCCATACACAACAACCTCAATCAAGATGCACCATCCTCAACTATGCAACCATGCAAAATCAAGAGCAACTTTGAGAGGATGGAGGCTGCAATAGCACAACTGTCATCCCAGATTACAGGGGCAATCTCCTCCCTCATGGACAGACAAGCATAAAATGATAGAAGGATAGATGCTAATCAAGAGGAATACAGGTCAAATCTGAAAAATCAAGGTGCATCAATCTTAAAGTTAGAAGCACAAGTGGGAATTTTGTCCAAGCAAATTCTACTTCCCATACACATATTTCCCAGTGATACCATGGCTAACCCAAGAGGGGAATGCAAAGGTGTAACTCTAAGAAGTGGAAAGGTTGTAGAGGAAGGAACCCCAAGCAAAGACAATCATGAAGAAGTTGTATCTAAGCATGGGAACAAGGATGAAGGGGAGACCCCAGCTTCACCTCTACCAAAACCAGTCTTGAAGCCCTATGTGCCAAAGGCACCATTGGTGCGCGAAATTGTGAACAATACTTTTTCACAACTCTCATAATCCCCGGTCATGAACCCCAAAAACTTGGTGTTCAATACCATGGCATTACACAACTTCGCACAACTAACCAGCAAGTGCACTGGGTCGTCTAAGTAATAAACCTTACGCGAGTAAGGGTCGATCCCACGGAGATTGTTAGTATGAAGCAAGCTATGGTCATCTTGTAAATCTTAGTCAGGCAGACTCAATTGGATATGGTGATGAACGAAAATAACATAAAGGGTAAAGATAGAGATACTTATGTAATTCATTGGTAGGAACTTCAGATAAGTGCATGAAGATGCCTTCCCTTCCGTCTCTCTGCTTTCCTATTGTCTTCATCCAATCCTTCTTATTCCTTTCCATGGCAAGCTTGTGTAGGGTTTCACCGTTGTCAATGGCTACCTCCCATCCTCTCAGTGAAAGCGATTGCATATGCTCTGTCACAGCATAGCAGAATTCAGCTGTCGGTTCTCGGTCAGGCCGGAATAGAATCCATTGATTCTTTTGCGTCTGTCACTAACGCCCCGCCTGCTAGGAGTTTGAAGCACGTCACAGTCATTCAATCATTGAATCCTACTCAGAATACCACAGACAAGGTTAGACCTTCCGGATTCTCTTGAATGCTGCCATCAGTTCTTGCCTATACCACGAAGACTCTAATCTCACAGAATGGTTGGCTCGTTTGTCAGGCGAGCACTCGGTTGTCAGGCGATCAACCATGCATCGTGCAATCAGGAATCCAAGAGATATTCACTATAGCCTTAGTTGCTTGTAGAACAAAAGTGGTTGTCAGTCACCTTGTTCATAGGTGAGAATGATGATGAGTGTCACGGATCATCACATTCATCAAGTTGAAGAACAAGTGATATCTTAGAACAAGAACAAGCGGAATTGAATGGAAGAACAATAGTAATTGCATTAATACTCGAGGTACAGCAGAGCTCCACACCTTAATCTATGGTGTGTAGAAGCTCCACCGTTGAAAATACATAAGTATAAGGTCTAGGCATGGCCGAATGGCCAGCCTCCCAATGATCTAAGAACTAGATGTCCAAAGATCGAAAGACTCTCAATACAATAGTCAAAGGTCCTACTTATAGAAAACTAGTAGCCTAAGGTGCACAGAAATGAGTAAATGACATAAAAATCCACTTCCGGGCCCACTTGGTGTGTGCTTGGGCTGAGCATTGAAGCATTTTCGTGCAGAGACTCTTCTTGGAGTTAAACGCCAGCTTTTATGCCAGTTTGGGCGTTTAACTCCCATTTGGGTGCCAGTTCCAGCGTTTAACGCTGGGATTCCTGAGGGTTACTTTGAACGCCTGTTTGGGCCATCAAATCTTGGGCAAAGTATGGATTATCATATATTGCTGGAAAGCCCAGGATGTCTACTTTCCAACGCCATTGAGAGCGCGCCAATTGGGCTTCTGTAGCTCCAGAAAATCCACTTCGAGTGCAGGGAAGTCAGAATCCAACAGCATCTGCAGTCCTTTTTGGTCTCTGAATCAGATTTTTGCTCAGGTCCCTCAATTTCAGCCAGAAAATACCTGAAATCACAGAAAAACACACAAACTCATAGTAAAGTCCAGAAAAGTGAATTTTAACTAAAAACTAATAAAAATATAGTAAAAACTAACTATATCATATCAAAAACATACTAAAAACAATGCCAAAAAGTGTACAAATTATCCGCTCATCACAACACCAAACTTAAATTGTTGCTTGTCCCCAAGCAACTGAAAATCAAGTAAGATAGAAAGAAGAGAATATGCAATGAATTCCAAAAACATCTATGAAGATCAGTATTAATTAGATGAGCGGGGCTTTTAGCTTTTTGCCTCTGAATAGTTTTGGCATCTCACTCTATCCTTTGCAATTCAGAATGATTGGCTTCTTTAGGAACTTAGAATCCAGATAGTGTTATTGATTCTCCTATTAAAGTATGATGATTCTTGAACATAGCTACTTATTGAGTCTTGGCTGTGGCCCAAAGCACTCTGTCTTCCAGTATTACCACCGGATACATACATGCCACAGACACATAATTGGGTGAACCTTTTCAGATTGTGACTCAGCTTTGCTAGAGTCCCCAATTAGAGGTGTCCAGGGTTCTTAAGCACACTCTTATTTGCCTTGGATCACAACTCTTATTTCTCTCTTTTTTTCGCTTTTTTTTAATAGAAATGCTTTTTCTTGCTTCAAGAATCATTTTAATGATTTTTCAGATCCTCAGTAACATGTCTCCTTTTTCATCATTCTTTCAAGAGCCAACATTCATGAACCACAAATTCAAGATACATATGCACTGTTTAAGCATACATTCAGAAAACAAAAATATTGCCACCACATCAAAATAATTAAACTGTTATAAAATTCAAAATTTATGCAATTCTTTTCTTTTTCAATTAGGCACATTTTTATTCAAGAAAGGTGATGGATTCATAGGACATTTATAACTTTAAGGCATAGACACTAAGACACTAATGATCACAAGACACAAACATGGATACACATAAGCACTAAAAATTCGAAAAACAGAAGAACAAATAACAAGGAAATCAAAGAACGGGTCCACCTTAGTGATGGCGGCTCTTTCTTCCTCTTGAAGATCCTATGGAGTGCTTGAGCTCCTCAATGTCTCTTCCTTGTCTTTGTTGCTCCTCCCTCATGATTCTTTGATCTTCTCTAATCTCATGGAGGATGATGGAGTGTTCTTGATGCTCCACCCTTAGTTGTCCCATGTTGGAACTCAACTCTCCTAGGGAGGTGTTTAGTTGCTCCCAATAGTTTTGTGGAGGAAAGTTCATCCCTTGAGGAATCTCAGGGATCTCATGATGAGTGGGGTCTCTTGTGTGCTCCATCCTTTTCTTAGTGATGGGCTTGTCCTCATCAATGGGGACGTCTCCCTCTATGTCAACTCCAACTGAATAACAGAGGTGACAAATGAGATGAGGAAAGGCTAACCTTGCCAAGGTAGAGGTCTTGTCCGCCACCTTATAGAGTTCTTGGGCTATAACCTCATGAACCTCTATTTCTTCTCCAATCATGATGCTATGGATCATGATAGCCCGGTCTATGGTAACTTCGGACCGGTTGCTAGTGGGAATGATTGAGCGTTGGATAAACTCCAACCATCCCCTAGCCACGGGCTTGAGGTCATGCCTTCTCAATTGAACCGGCTTTCCTCTTGAATCTCTCTTCCATTGGGCGCCCTCTTCACATATGACTGTGAGGACTTGGTCCAACCTTTGATCAAAGTTGACCCTTCTAGTGTAAGGATGTTCATCTCCTTGCATCATAGGCAAGTTGAACGCCACCCTCACACTCTCCGGACTAAAATCCAAGTATTTCCCCCGAACCATAGTAAGATAATTCTTTGGATTCGGGTTCACACTTTGGTCATGGTTCTTGGTGATCCATGCATTGGCATAGAACTCTTGAACCATCAAGATTCCGACTTGTTGAATGGGGTTGGTGAGGACTTCCCAACCTCTTCTTCGGATCTCATGTTGGATCTCCAGATATTCACCCTTTTTGAGTGAAAAAGGGACCTCGGGGATCACCTTCTTCAAGGCCACAACTTCATAGAAGTGGTCTTGATGCACCCTTGAGATGAATCTCTCCATCTCCCATGACTCGGAGGTGGAAGCTTTTGCCTTCCCTTTCCTCTTTCTAGAGGTTTCTCCGGCCTTGGATGCCATAAATGGTTATGGAAAAACAAAAAGCAATGCTTTTACCACACCAAACTTAAAATGTTTGCTCGTCCTCGAGCAAAAGAAGAAAGAAGAGAGTAGAAGAAGAAGAAAAGAGGAGAAAGGGAATGATGAATATTCGGCCAAAGGGGAGAGAGATGGTGTTTAAGGTGTGTGAAAATGAAGGAGTGAAGGAGGGTTTATATAGGAGAGGAGGAGAGGGATGTTCGGCCATTTGAGGGTGGGTTTGGGTGAGAAAGTGGTTTGAATTTGAATGGTGAGGTAGGTGGGGTTTGTGGGGATCCTGTGGGATCCACAGATCCTTAGGTGTCAAGGAAAAGTCATCCCTGCACCAAATGGCATGCAAAATCACGTTTTGTGCCAAATCTGGCGTTAAACGCCGGGCTGGTGCCCATTTCTGGCATTTAACGCCAGCTTCTTGCCCTTCTCTGGTGTTTAACGCCAGTCTGGTGCCCCTTTCTGGCGTTAAACGCCCAGAATGGTGCCAGACTGGGCGTTAAACGCCCACCAGCTAACCTCACTGGCGTTTAAACGCCAGTGGGTGCGTCCTCCAGGGTGTGCTGTTTTTCTTCCTATTTTTCATTCTGTTTTTGCTTTTTTCATGGATTTTGTGACTTCTTATGATCATCAACCTACCAAAAAAAGATAAAAGAACAAAAGAAAATAGTTAATTATAAAACATTGGGTTGCCTCCCAACAAGCGCTTCTTTATTGTCATTAGCTTGACAGAGGACTCTCATGGAGTCTCACAGATATTCAGAGCCATGTTGGAACCTCCCAACACCAAACTTAGAGTTTGAATGTGGGGGTTCAACACCAAACTTAGAGTTTGGTTGTGGCCTCCCAACACCAAACTTAGAGTTTGACTGTGGGGGCTCTGTTTGGCTCTGTTTTGAGAGAAGCTCTTCATGCTTTCTCTCCATGATGACAGAGGGATATCCTTGGGCCTTAAACACCAAGGATTCTTCATTCACTTGAATGATCAACTCTCCTCTATCAACATCAATCACAGCCTTTGCTGTGGCTAAGAAGGGTCTGCCAAGGATGATAGATTCATCCATGCACTTCCCAGTCTCTAGGACTATGAAATCAGTAGGAATGTAATGGTCTTCAACTTTAACCAGAACATCCTCTACAAGTCCATAGGCTTGTTTTCTTGAGTTGTCTGCCATCTCTAATGAGATTTTTGCAGCTTGCACCTCAAAGATCCCTAGCTTCTCCATTACAGAGAGGGGCATGAGGTTTACACTTGACCCTAAGTCACACAAGGCCTTCTTGAAGGTCATGGTGCCTATGGTACAAGGTATTGAAAACTTCCCAGGATCCTGCCTCTTTTGAGGCAGTTTCTGCCTAGACAAGTCATCCAATTCTTTGGTGAGCAAAGGGGGTTCATCCTCCCAAGTCTCATTTCCAAATAACTTGTCATTCAGCTTCATGATTGCTCCAAGGTATTTAGCAACTTGCTCTTCAGTGACATACTCATCCTCTTCAGAGGAAGAATACTCATCAGAGCTCATGAATGGCAGAAGTAAGTCCAATGGAATCTCTATGGTCTCATTTTGAGCCTCAGATTCCCATGGTTCCTCATTGGGGAACTCATTGGAGGTCAGTGGATGCCCAGTGAGGCCTTCCTCAGTGGCGTTCACTGCCTCTTCTTCCTCCCAAAATTCGGCCATGTTGATGGCCTTGCACTCTCCTTTTGGATTTTCTTCAGTATTGCTTGGGAGAGTACTAGGAGGGAGTTCAGTAATTTTCTTGCTCAGCTGACCTACTTGTCCTTCCAAATTTCTGATGGAAGACCTTGTTTCAGTCATGAAACTTTGAGTGGTTTTGATTAGATCAGAGACCATTGTTGCTAAGTCAGTGGTATTCTGCTTAGAACTCTCTGTCTGTTGCTGAGAAGATGATGGAAAAGGCTTGCTATTGCTAAACCTGTTTCTTCCACCATTATTGTTATTGAAACCTTGTTGAGGTCTCTGTTGATCCTTCCATGAAATATTTGGATGATTCCTCCATGAAGGATTGTAGGTGTTTCTATAGGGTTCTCCCATGTAATTCACCTCTTCCATTGAAGGGTTCTCAGGATCATAAGCTTCTTCCTCAGATGAAGCTTCCTTAGTACTGCTTGGTGCATTTTGCATTCCAGACAGACTTTGAGAAATCATATTGACTTGTTGAGTCAATATTTTGTTCTGAGCCAAAATGGCATTCAGAGTGTCAATCTCAAGAACTCCTTTCTTCTGACTAGTCCCATTGTTCACAGGATTTCTTTCAGAAGTATACATGAATTGGTTATTTGCAACCATTTCAATCAGTTCTTGAGCTTCTGCAGGCGTCTTCTTCAGATGAAGAGATCCTCCAGTAGAGCTATCCAAAGACATCTTGGACAGTTCAGAGAGACCATCATAGAAAATACCTATGATGCTCCATTCAGAAAGCATGTCAGAGGGACACTTTCTGATTAATTGTTTGTATCTTTCCCAAGCTTCATAGAGGGATTCTCCATCCTTTTGTCTGAAGGTTTGGACTTCCACTCTAAGCTTACTCAATTTTTGAGGTGGAAAGAACTTTGCCAAGAAGGCATTGACTAGCTTTTCCCAAGAGTCCAGGCTTTCTTTAGGTTGAGAGTCCAACCATGTTCTAGCTCTGTCTCTTACAGCAAAAGGGAATAGCATAAGTCTGTAGACCTCAGGGTCAACCCCATTAGTCTTAACAGTGTCACAGATTTGCAAGAACTCAGCTAAGAACTGATGAGGATCTTCCAATGGAAGTCCATGGAACTTGCAATTCTGTTGCATTAGAGAAACTAATTGAGGCTTAAGCTCAAAGTTGTTTGCTCCAATGGCAGGGATAGAGATGCTTCTTCCATAAAAGTCGGGAGTAGGTGCAGTAAAGTCACCCAGCACCTTCCTTGCATTGTTGGCATTGTTGTTGTTTTCGGCTGCCATAGGTTCTTCTTCTTTGAAGAATTCGTTCAGATCCTCTAAAGAGAGTTGTGCTTTGGCTTCTCTTAGCTTTCTCTTCAAAGTCCTTTCAGGTTCAGGATCAGCCTCAACAAGAATGCCTTTGTCTCTGCTCCTGCTCATAAGAAAGAGAAGAGAACAAGAAATGTGGAATCCTCTATGTCACAGTATAGAGATTCCTTGAAGTGTCAGGGGAAAAGAAGAGTAGAAGACAGAAGTAGAAAATTCGAACTTATCAAAAGAGATGGAGTTCGAATTTTGCATTAAGGGATAGTGTTAGTCCATAAATAGAAGGATGTGAGAAGGAGGGAAGTGATTTTCGAAAATTAAGTGAAAAATTTTGAAAATATTTTTGAAAAACATTACTTAATTTTCGAAAATGAAAATTAGAAAAGAAATCAAGTGAGTTTTGAAAAAGATTTTGAAATTAGAAATTAAAAAGATTTGATTGAAAACTATTTTTGAAAAAGATGTGGTTAAGAAGATATGATTGATTTAAAAAGATGTGATTGAGAAGATATGATTTGAAAAACATTTTTTAAAAAGATTTGATTTGAAAATTAGAAACTTGACTAACAAGAAAAGATATGATTCAAACATTAAACCTTTCTCAACAGAAAAGGCAACATACTTGAAATGTTGAATCAAATCATTAATTGATAGTAAGTATCTTCAAAAATGGAAAGAAATTGATTTTGAAAAAGATTTGATTGAAAAATTGATTTGAAAAAGATTTGATTTTGAAAAGATTTTGAAAACTAAAAAAAATTGATTTGAAAACAAAATCTTCCCTTCTAGGCATCCTGGCGTTAAACGCCCAGAATGGTGCACATTCTGGCGTTTAACGCCCAAAATGCTACCCTTTTGGGCGTTAAACGCCCAACCAGGTACCCTGGCTGGCGTTTAAACGCCAGTCTGTCCTTCTTCACTGGGCGTTTTGAACGCCCAGCTTTTTCTGTGCAATTCCTCTGCTCTATGTTCTGAATCTTCAATTCTCTGTATCATTGACTTGAAAAGACACGAATTAAAAATATTTTTGGATTTTTAATAATAAGGACAAATCAAAATGCAACAAGAATCAAATAACAATGCATGCAAGACACCAAACTTAGCAGTTTGTATACTACTGACACTAACAACATGAGAATGCATATGACAAACAACAAAACACTCAAGTCAATAGAATTTAAAGATCAGAGCAAGTAAATCATCAAGAACAACTTGAAGATCACTGAAGACAAATGCATGAATGCAAGAAGAACAGAAACATGGAATTGACACCAAACTTAACATGAGAC
Organism: Arachis stenosperma; assembly: GCF_014773155.1. Lineage (NCBI taxonomy): Eukaryota > Viridiplantae > Streptophyta > Magnoliopsida > Fabales > Fabaceae > Arachis > Arachis stenosperma. The sequence continues at coordinate 18,378,074 of NC_080378.1, forward strand.
TCTAGACTCAAACAAGAAATATTTTTGGATTTTATGATTTTGTACTTTTTTTGTGTTTTTTCGAAAATTAAGTGGAAAAAGAAAATAAAGGTATCAAAATTCTTAATGAGAATTCTAGGAATCATGCAATGTTAGTCTAAAGCTTTAGTCTAAAGGAATTAGACATAGCTAGCTAAGCTTCAGCAGGACATTGCATTCAAGAGCTAAATTGATGAGAATCAATCAGCTTTGGTGATGATAAGAACATCACCTTGAAACACTAGAATTCATTCTTAAGAACTCTGAAAAAAAATACCTAATCTAAGCAACAAGATGAACCGTCAGTTGTCCAAACTGAATAATCCCCGGCAATAACGCCAAAAACTTGGTGTTGTTGCCGGATCTTGGCACCGATGTTACCAAAAGCTTGCTCAAAACTTGAACAATCCCCGGCAACGGCGCCAAAAACTTGGTGCGCGAAATTGTGAACAATACTTTTTCACAACTCTCATAATCCCCGGTCATGAACCCCAAAAACTTGGTGTTCAATACCATGGCATTACACAACTTCGCACAACTAACCAGCAAGTGCACTGGGTCGTCCAAGTAATAAACCTTACGCGAGTAAGGGTCGATCCCACGGAGATTGTTAGTATGAAGCAAGCTATGGTCATCTTGTAAATCTTAGTCAGGCAGACTCAATTGGATATGGTGATGAATGAAAATAACATAAAGGGTAAAGATAGAGATACTTATGTAATTCATTGGTAGGAACTTCAGATAAGTGCATGAAGATGCCTTCCCTTCCGTCTCTCTGCTTTCCTATTGTCTTCATCCAATCCTTCTTATTCCTTTCCATGGCAAGCTTGTGTAGGGTTTCACCGTTGTCAATGGCTACCTCCCATCCTCTCAGTGAAAGCGATTGCATATGCTCTGTCACAGCATAGCGGAATTCAGCTGTCGGTTCTCGGTCAGGCCGGAATAGAATCCATTGATTCTTTTGCGTCTGTCACTAACGCCCCGCCTGCTAGGAGTTTGAAGCACGTCACAGTCATTCAATCATTGAATCCTACTCAGAATACCACAGACAAGGTTAGACCTTCCGGATTCTCTTGAATGCTGCCATCAGTTCTTGCCTATACCACGAAGACTCTAATCTCACGGAATGGTTGGCTCGTTTGTCAGGCGAGCACTCGGTTGTCAGGCGATCAACCATGCATCGTGCAATCAGGAATCCAAGAGATATTCACTATAGCCTTAGTTGCTTGTAGAACAAAAGTGGTTGTCAGTCACCTTGTTCATAGGTGAGAATGATGATGAGTGTCACGGATCATCACATTCATCAAGTTGAAGAACAAGTGATATCTTAGAACAAGAACAAGCGGAATTGAATGGAAGAACAATAGTAATTGCATTAATACTCGAGGTACAGCAGAGCTCCACACCTTAATCTATGGTGTGTAGAAGCTCCACCGTTGAAAATACATAAGTATAAGGTCTAGGCATGGCCGAATGGCCAGCCTCCCAATGATCTAAGAACTAGATGTCCAAAGATCGAAAGACTCTCAATACAATAGTCAAAGGTCCTACTTATAGAAAACTAGTAGCCTAAGGTGCACAGAAATGAGTAAATGACATAAAAATCCACTTCCGGGCCCACTTGGTGTGTGCTTGGGCTGAGCATTGAAGCATTTTCGTGCAGAGACTCTTCTTGGAGTTAAACGCCAGCTTTTATGCCAGTTTGGGCGTTTAACTCCCATTTGGGTGCCAGTTCCAGCGTTTAACGTTGGGATTCCTGAGGGTGACTTTGAACGCCGGTTTGGGCCATAAAATCTTGGGCAAAGTATGGACTATCATATATTGCTGGAAAGCCCAGGATGTCTACTTTCCAACGCCGTTGAGAGCGCGCCAATTGGGCTTCTGTAGCTCTAGAAAATTCACTTCGAGTGCAGGGAGGTCAGAATCCAACAGCATCTGCAGTCCTTTTTGGTCTCTGAATCAGATTTTTGCTCAGGTCCCTCAATTTCAGCCAGAAAATACCTGAAATCACAGAAAAACACACAAACTCATAGTAAAGTCCAGAAAAGTGAATTTTAACTAAAAACTAATAAAAATATACTAAAAACTAACTATATCATATCAAAAACATACTAAAAACAATGCCAAAAAGTGTACAAATTATCCGCTCATCAACCATACCCACAAAGACTGAGAAAAGATGGGAAGGATGGCCAGTTCTCTAAGTTTCTAGAGATCTTCAAGAGGCTCCAAATCAACATACTATTTGCTGAGGCATTAGAACAAATGCCACTCTATGCCAAGTTCTTAAAGGAGCTTATAACAAAAAAGAGGATCTGGGAGGCAAAAGAAACCATAGTATTGACTGAGAAATGCAGCGCCATCATACAGAAGAAGTTGCCTCAAAAGCTGAAAGACCCAGGGAGTTTTCAAATCCCCTGCATCATAGGGAACATCACTATTGAGAAAGCTTTGTGTGATTTGGGAGCTAGCATAAATCTCATGTCCTTAACCATGATGAGAAGGATGAAGATTGAGGAAGCCAAGCCAACAAGAATGGCACTCTAATTGGCTGACAGAACATTTAAATTTCCATATAGGGTGGTGGAAGATTTGCTAGTGAAAGTGGGAGAATTCATTTTCCCTGCTGATTTCGTTGTGCTGGACATGGAAGAAGAGGCCAACGCGTCAATTATCCTAGGAAGACCATTCTAGCTACTGCTGGAGCCATCATTGATGTGCATAAAGGGGAACTAGTCTTGAGATTGCATGAAGAGAAAATGGTCTTCAATGTCTTTAAAGCAATGAGCTACCCCAAAGAATCCATAGGAAAATGCATGCTGGTAGATACCATGGAACAGACAGTTCAAGAAGTCATGGAAGAAGAACAATGCGGAGAAAGCATTGAGCTGGAGCAAGCACCAGATGGAAAACTACCACAAGCAACTATGAGAAACTCAATCATGCCAACTACCACAGACAACAAAGATGCAGAGCCACCAAAACTAGAGCTGAAAGCCTTACCACCCAACTTGAAATATGCATATCTGGGTGCTAACAACACTCACCCAATAATCATAAATTCAAGGCTGAGTAAGGAACAAGAAGAGGGACTTATCTAAGTGCTGAGACAACACAAGGATGCCATAGGTTGGACACTTGCAGATTTAAAGGGAATTGGTCCTTCAATGTGCATGCATAAAATCTTACTTGAAGAGGATGCCAAACCCTCAAGACAGCAACAAAGGAGGCTGAACCCAACTATGAATAAAGTGATTCAGAAAGAAGTATTGAAATTGTGGCAAGAAGGGGTGATCTATCCCATCTCAGACAGCCCTTGGGTAAGCCTGCTACAAGTAGTCCCTAAGAAAGGAGGGATCACTGTTGTGGCAAATGATAAGAATGAACTGATACCCACAAGGACGGTGACCGGATGGCGCATGTGCATTGACTACCGGAAACTTAATGAAGCCACTCGGAAGGATCACTTTCCCCTACCCTTCATGGACCAAATGCTTGAAAGATTGGCAGGACATGAGTATTATTGTTTCCTGGATGGATATTCGGGTTACAATCAAATTGTTGTAGACCCCAAGGATTAGGAAAAAACTTTATTTACTTGTCCATATGGTGTCTTTGCTTATAGGAGAATGCCTTTTGGATTGTGCAATGCACCTGCAACATTCCAGAGGTGCATGCTCTCCATTTTTTCAGATATGATTGAAAAGTTCATAGAAGTATTTATGGACGACTTCTCTGTGTTTGGAAACTTATATTCTGATTGTCTATACCATCTTTCTCTTGTGCTAAAAAGGTGTCAAGAAACCAACCTGGTTTTAAATTGGGAGAAGTGCCATTTTATGGTGACTAAAGGGGTAGTTCTTGGTTGTCTGGTGCACGAAATTGCAATCACACTTTGCAATCCCGCACAACTAACCAGCAAGTGCACTGGGTCGTCCAAGTAATACCTTGCGTGAGCAAGGGTCGATCCCACGGAGATTGTCAGCTTGAAACAAGCTATGGTTATCTTGTAATTCTTAGTCAGGATATCAGAAATTATCAGGATTGATTGTAAAAAGCAAAAGAACATGAATTAAGTACTTGTTTTGCAGTAATGGAGAATAGGTTGAGGTTTTGGAGATGTTCCATCTTCTGAATCTCTGCTTTCCTACTGTCTTCTTCTTCAAGCACGCAAGGCTCCTTCCATGGCAAGCTGTATGCAAGGGTTTCACCGTTGTCAGTGGCTACCTCCCATCCTCTCAGTGGAAATGTTCAACGCACCCTGTCACGGCACGGCTATCCATCTGTCGGTTCTCAATCAGGCCGGAATAGAATCCAGTGATTCTTTTGCGTCTGTCACTAACGCCCCGCCCTCAGGAGTTTGAAGCTCGTCACAGTCATTCAATCATTGAATCCTACTCAGAATACCACAGACAAGGTTTAGACCTTCCGGATTCTCTCGAATGCCGCCATCAGTTCTAGCTTATACCACGAAGATTCCGATTAAAGAATCCAAGAGATATCTACTCAATCTAAGATAGAACGGAGGTGGTTGTCAGGCACACGTTCATAGTTGAGAATATGATGAGTGTCACGGATCATCACATTCATTCGGGTTAAGAACAAGTGATATCTTGGAATGGAAGCAAACATGATTGAATGAAAAACAGTAGTAATTGCATTAATCCATCAAGACACAGCAGAGCTCCTCACCCCCAACCATGGGGTTTAGAGACTCATGCTGTTGAAAATACAATGAGAAACGTGTAAAGTGTCATGAGGTCCAGATACAATGTCAAAAGATCCTATTAATAGTAAACTAGTAACCTAGGGTATACAGAAATGAGTAAATGACGTAAAAATCCACTTCTGGGTCCACTTGGTGTGTGCTTGGGCTGAGCAATGAAGCATTTTCGTGTAGAGACCTTTTCTGGAGTTAAACGCCAGCTTTTATGCCAGTTTGGGCGTTTAACTCCAAGTTTTATGCCAGTTCCAGCGTTAAACGCTGGAATTTCTGAGGCTGATTTGCCACGCCGGTTTGGGCCATCAAATCTTGGGCAAAGTATGGACTATCATATATTTCTGGAAAGCCCAGGATGTCTACTTTCCAACGCCGTTGAGAGCGCGCCAATTGGGCTTCTGTAGCTCCAGAAAATTCACTTCGAGTGCAGGGAGGTCAGAATCTAACAACATCTGCAGCCCTTTTCAGTCTCTGAATCAGATTTTTGCTCAGGACCCTCAATTTCAGCCAGAAAATACCTGAAATCACAGAAAAACACACAAACTCATACTAAAGTCCAGAAAAGTGAATTTTAGCTAAAAACTAATAAAAATATACTAAAAACTAACTAAATCATACCAAAAACATACTAAAAACAATGCCAAAAAGCGTATAAATTATCCGCTCATCACAACACCAAACTTAAATTATTGCTTGTCCCCAAGCAACTGAAAATCAAATAGGATAAAAAGAAGAGAATATACTATAGACTCCAAAATATCAAAGAAACTTAGCTCCAATTAGATGAGCGGGACTAGTAGCTTTTTGCTTCCGAACAGTTTTGGCATCTCACTCTATCCTTTGAAGTTCAGAATGATTGGCATCTATAAGAACTCAGAACTCAGATAATGTTATTGATTCTCCTAGTTAAGTATAATGATTCTTGAACATAGCTAGTGTATGAGTCTTGGCTGTGGCCCAAAGCACTCTGTCTTCCAGTATTACCACCGGATACATACATGCCACAGACACATAATTGGGTGAACCTTTTCAGATTGTGACTCAGCTTTGCTAAAGTCCCCAATTAGAGGTGTCCAGGGTTCTTAAGCACACTCTTTTTGCCTTGGATCACAACTTTATTTCTTTCTTTTTTTCTTTCTTTCTCTCTCTTTTTTTTTTCGAATTTTTTTTTTTGTTTTTTCTTGCTTCAAGAATCAATTTGATGATTTTTTCAGATCCTCAATAACAGTTCTCTTTTTCTTTCATTCTTTCAAGAGCCAACAATTTTAACATTCTCAAAACAACAAGTTCAAAAGACATATGCACTGTTCAAGCATTCATTCGGAAAAACAAAAATCATTGTCACCACATCAAACTAATTCAACTAGTTTCAAGGATAAAATTCGAAATCCTGTACTTCTTGTTCTTTTTTGATTAAAGCATTTTTCATTTAAGAGAGGTGATGGATTCATAGGATATTCATAGCTTTAAGACATGAATTTTAAATTTTATTAATTATGAATTAAAAACAAGACTCAAAAATAAATATAAGATGAGAATAGAAAATAAAAATAGAAAACAAAAATTTAAACTAGGCTCCTAATGATAGAGGTTTTCACAGAGTTAGGACTCAACAACCTTGATTTTGAGAAGTGGATGCTCTCCTCAGCTTGAGAGGAGAGCTTTTGGCGTTTCAACTCTTGGAGTTCACGCCCCTGCTTCTCTTGTTCCTTCAGCAATTTGCAGAGCATGCAGTTCTGATTCTGCTGTTCTTCCTTAAGTTGCTCCATAGTCTCTTGCAACTTGTTGATAGATGCTTTTAGGCTGGCCCAGTAGCCAATTTCAGGGAATTCAGGGAGGAACTCCTGCGCCCTCCTTTTGATAGAGTTGTCTTGCATTTGTCCTTCCATTGACTTCTTGGTGATTGGATGTTCAATGGGTATGAATTCATCTACTCCCATCTTCACCCCAGCCTCTTTACAGAGCAAGGAGATCAAGCTTGGGTAAGCCAGTTTGGCTTCAATGGCATTTTTATTTGCAATTGTGTAGATCTCACAAGCAATCACATGATGAACCTCCACTTCTTTTCCAAGCATTATGCAATGAATCATCACTGCTCTCTTGATAGTGACCTCAGAACGGTTGCTAGTGGGTAGTATGGAACGCCCAATAAAGTCTAGCCAACCTCTTGCCATTGGTTTGAGGTCTCCCCTCTTGAGTTGGTTTGGGACACCCTTTGAATTGGTTATCCACTTAGTTCCAGGGAGGCATATGTCCTCTAGAACTTGATCCAACCCTTTATCTGCTCTCACCATTCTCCTATTAAAGGATTCAGGATCATCTTGCAGTTGAGGTAATTTGAAGATTTCTCTTATTTTGTCCAGATGGAAGTACATAACTTTTCCTCTGACCATGGTTCTGTAGGTATGGTAAGCAGTTCCAGTCATTCTCTGCTTATCTGTTAGCCACAGATTTGAGTAGAATTCCTGAACCATGTTCCTTCCAACCTTTATTTCAGGATTGGTTAGAACTTCCCATCCTCTGTTTCGAATTTGCTCTTGGATCCCCGGATACTCATCTTCTTTCAGATCAAATTTTACTTCCGGGATCACTGACCTCAGACCCATTATTTTGTGATAATGGTCTTCATGTTCTTTGGTTAAGAACTTCTCTTGATTCCAAAGATTCTTTGGATTATTCTCTTTCTTTCCTCTTAAATTGGTTTTTTTCCCTTAGGAGCCATGATCTTGATGAATCTTGGCTTAGTGATAACGGAAAAACACACCAAACTTAGAGGTTTGCTTGTCCTCAAGCAAAAGAAAGGAAAGAAGAGAGAGAGAGAGGAAGAGTGAATTCGAATGGTGTGGTGGAATGAGGGAGGCCAAACGTGTATTTATAAGGTGGGGAGGGGAGATTTCGAAAAAAAAAGAAAAATTTGAAAGGAGATTTGAGAAGATATGGAAAGAAATTGAGAGAAGGGTGAGTTTTTGAACAAAATTTGGGAATGATTTGAGAGATTTGAAGAATGATTTTAGATTTTTGAAAAATTTGAAAGTGAATGATGAGAGATTGAAATGTGTTTTTGTAGAAAAATATGGGTAAGAAAAGGAAAGTTTGAAAAAATTTGATTTGAAAACAAAATTGTGGTCCCCCCACCTTTCTGGCGTTAAACGCCCAGAATGGCACCCATTCTGGCGTTTAACGCCCATTTGATGCCCCTTTTGGGCGTTTAACGCCCAGCCAGGTGCCCTGGCTGGCGTTAAACGCCAGAATTCCTTTATCACTGGGCGTTTTTCTAAACGCCCAGGATGCTGCACACCTGGCGTTAAACGCCCAGAATGGTGCCCATTCTGGCGTTTAACGCCCAAAATGGCACCATTCCTGGCGTTAAACGCCCAGAATGGTACGTTTAACGCCCAAAATGCCCCTTACTGGCATTTTTTCGCCAGTAAGCTCTTTTCCTCTGCTTTTTGAGCTGAATCCTTCTGTAACTCTGTGAATTCCTTCATTTTTGATACTTGCCTCTGTAAGAACAAATCATATAACCTCCTAATGACTGGGTTGCCTCCCAGCAAGCGCTTCTTTACTGTCTTTAGCTGGACCTTTACTGAGAATCACTCAAGTCTCAGTTTTGAGCATTCCTGCTCAAAATTGCCTTCAAGATAATGCTTGATTCTCTGTCCATTAACAATGGACTTTTTGTCAGAATCAATATCCTGAAGCTCAACATATCCATATGGTGACACTCCTGTAATCACATATGGACCCCTCCACCGGGATTTGAGTTTTCCTGGAAACAGTCTGAGCCTAGAGTTGAAGAGCAGAACTTTCTGTCCTGGCTCAAAGACTCTGGTTGACAACTTCTTGTCATGCCACTTCTTTGCCTTTTCCTTATAAATTTTTGCATTTTCAAAGGCATTGAGTCTGAACTCCTCTAGCTCATTTAGCTGGAGTAATCTTTTTTCACCAGCTAACTGGGCATCCATGTTTAGGAATCAGGTTGCCCAGTAGGCTTTATGTTCCAGTTCCACGGGCAGATGACAGGCCTTCCCATACACCAGTTGGTATGGAGAGGTTCCTATAGGAGTCTTGAATGCTGTTCTGTATGCCCACAGAGCATCATCCAAGCTCTTTGCCCAATCCTTTCTTCGGGCCATCACAGTCCGTTCCAGGATTTTTTTTAGCTCTCTGTTAGAGACCTCAGCTTGCCCATTTGTCTGTGGATGATACGGAGTTGCCACTTTGTGGCTAATTCCATATCTAACCATAGCAGAGTATAGCTGTCTATTGCAGAAATGAGTGCCCCCGTCGCTGATTAGTACTCTGGGAACACCAAACTTGCTGAAGATGTGTTTCTGGAGGAATTTTAGCACGGTCTTGGTATCATTAGTGGGTGTAGCAATTGCTTCTACCCACTTAGATACATAGTCCACTGCCACCAGAATGTAAGTGTTTGAGTATGATGGTGGGAATGGCCCCATGAAGTCAATTCCCCATACATCAAACAATTCTATCTCTAATATCCCTTGTTGAGGCATGGCATATCCGTGAGGCAAGTTACCAACTCTTTGGCAACTGTCACAGTTACGCACAAACTCTCGGGAATCTTTATAGAGAGTAGGCCAGTAGAAGCCACATTGGAGGACTTTAGTGGCTGTTCGCTCACTTCCAAAATGTCCTCCATACTGTGATCCATGGCAGTGCCATAGGATCCTTTGTGCTTCTTCTCTGGGTACACATCTGCGGATCATTCCGTCTGCACATCTCTTAAAGAGATATGGTTCATCCCAGAGGTAGTACTTGGCATCTGAAATTAATTTCTTTCTTTGCACTCTGCTGTACTCCTGGGTATGAACCTCACAGCTTTATAGTTTGTAATATCTGCAAACCATGGAGCTTCCTGAATGGCAAAGAGTTGCTCATCTGGGAAGGTCTCAGAGATCTCAGTAGAAGGGAGGGACGCCCCAGCTACTGGTTCTATTCGGGACAGATGATCAGCTACTTGGTTCTCTGTCCCTTTTCTGTCTCTTATTTCTATATCAAACTCTTACAGAAGCAACACCCATCTTATAAGTCTGGGTTTTGAATCCTGCTTTGTGAGTAAGTATTTAAGAGCAGCATGGTCAGTGTACACAACCACTTTGGATCCCACTAGATAGGATCTAAACTTGTCAATGGCATAGACCACTGCAAGTAACTCTTTTTCTGTGGTTGTGTAATTCTTCTGTGCGTCATTTAGGACACGACTGGCATAATAAATGACGTGCAGAAGCTTGTTATGCCTCTGTCCCAACACTGCACCAATGGCATGGTCACTGGCATCACACATTAGTTCAAATGGCAATGTCCAATCTGGTGCAGTGATGACTGGTGCTGTGACCAGCTTAGCTTTCAGGGTCTCAAATGCCTGCAGACACTGTGTGTCAAACACAAATGGTGTGTCAGCAGCTAGCAGATTACTCAAAGGTTTTGCAATTTTTGAAAAATCCTTTATGAACCTTCTGTAGAATCCTGCATGCCCTAGAAAGCTTCTGATTGCCTTAACATTGGCAGGTGGTGGCAATTTTTCAATTACCTCTACCTTTGCCTTATCCACCTCTATTCCCCTGCTTGAAATTTTGTGCCCAAGGACAATTCCTTCAGTCACCATAGAGTGACATTTCTCCCAGTTTAAAACCAGGTTAGTCTCTTGGCATCTTTTCAGGACAAGTGCTAGGTGATTAAGACAGGAGCTGAATGAGTCTCCATATACTGAGAAGTCGTCCATGAAGACTTCCAGAAATTTCTCTACCATATCTGAGAAGATAGAGAGCATGCACCTCTGAAAGGTTGCAGGTGCATTGCACAGACCAAAAGGCATCCTCCTGTAGACAAACACGCCAGAAGGGCAAGTAAATGCTGTTTTCTCTTGGTCCTGAGGATCTACTGCAATTTGGTTGTAGCCTGAATAGCCATCCAAAAAGCAGTAATAATCATGACCAGCTAGTCTTTCTAGCATTTGGTCTATGAATGGTAAAGGAAAATGATCCTTTCTGGTGGCTGTATTGAGCCTTCTATAGTCAATACACATACGCCACCCTGTGACTGTTCTTGTAGGAACCAGTTCATTTTTTTCATTATGAACCACTGTCATGCCTCCTTTTTTGGGGACAACTTGGACAGGGCTCACCCAGGGGCTATCAGAAATAGGATAAATAATCCCAGCCTCTAGTAATTTAGTGACCTCTTTCTGCACCACCTCTTTCATGGCTGGATTTAGCCTCCTTTGTGGTTGGACCACTGGTTTGGCATTATCCTCCAACAGGATCTTGTGCATGCATCTAGCTGGGCTAATGCCCTTGAGATCACTTATGGACCACCCAAGAGCTGTCTTGTGTGTCCTTAGCACTTGAATCAGTGCTTTCTCTTCCTGTGGATTTAAAGCAGAGCTTATAATCACTGGAAAAGTGTCACCCTCTCCCAGAAACGCATACTTCAGGGATGGTGGTAGTGGTTTGAGTTCAGGTTTGGGAGGCTTATCCTCCTCCTGAGGAATTTTTGAAAATTCCTTTATTTCCACTGATTCTTCTTGATCAGGTTGAGCATCCTTGAAGATGTCCTCAAGATCTGATTCTAGGCTTTCAGTCATATTGATCTCTTCTACCAGAGAGTCAATAATGTCAGCGCCCATGCAGTCATTTGGTGTGTCTGGATGCTGCATAGCTTTTACAGCATTCAACTTGAACTCATCCTTATTGACTCTTAGGGTTACTTCCCCTCTCTGTACATCAATGAGAGTTCGTCCAGTTGCTAGGAAAGGTCTTCCTAGAATGAGAGTTGCACTTTTGTGCTCCTCCATTTCCAGCACCACAAAGTCAGTTGGAAAGGCGAATGGCCCAACCTTGACAATCATATCCTCTATTATGCCTGATGGATATTTAATGGAGCCATCAGCAAGTTGGAGGCATATCCGGGTTGGTTTGACTTCTCCAGTCAACCCAAGCTTTCTGATAGTGGATGCAGGTATTAGATTGATGCTTGCTCTAAGATCACACAGGGCTGTCTTGGTGCAAGCACCTTCTAATGTGCATGGTATCATAAAGCTCCCTGGATCTTGAAGCTTTTCTGGTAAGCTTTTTAGAATGACTGCACTGCATTCTTCAGTGAGAAACACTTTTTCAGTTTCTCTCCAATCCTTCTTATGACTTAAGATTTCTTTCATGAACTTAGCATAAGAAGGTATTTGCTCAAGTGCCTCTGCAAATGGAATCTTTATTTCAAGAGTCCTGAGATAGTCTGCAAAGCGGGCAAATTTCTTATCCTGTTCCGCTTGGCGGAGTTTTTGAGGATAAGGCATCTTGGCTTTATATTCTTCAACCTTAAATGCTGCAGGTTTATTCCTTACAAAAGTGGTTGAAGAAGCCTTGTTAGAGGGATTACTGTCAGCACTCTCAGGTGTCTGATCCTCCCTTGGCGTCTGAACGCCAGGATTGGGTGGAAAATGGGCGTTTAGCGCCAACTTTTCCCCCTTTTCTGGCGTTTGAACGCCAGAACTGGGCAAGGAATGGGCGTTTAACGCCAGCTTTCCTTCCCTCTCTGGCGTTTGAACACCACAAGTATTCCTCTCCGGGCTCTTACTGTCCTCAGAAGGATTTTGAATAGTGGGTTGGTTATCCTCTGTCAATTGTTCCTTATTTGACCTTTTGCTCTTTTGAGCAGTGTTATTCAGTGTCTTCCCACTCCTCAGTTGAACTGCTTGACATTCCTCTGTTATCTGTTTAGATATCTGCTGTTTTGCTTGATTCAACTGCAGTTCAATGCTCTTGTTAGCAACTTTAGTTTCATGGAGCATCTCTTTAAATTCTGCTAATTGTTCTGTCATCAGGAGCAATTGTTGATTAAGCTCAATCATCTGTTCTTGAGGATTAGGATCAGTGACTACTGTCATGACTTCCTTTTTTGGAGAGAACTCATCGCTAGAGTACAAATATTGATTTCTAGCAACAGTGTCTATAAGCTCTTGAGCTTCTTCAATTGTCTTCCTCATGTGGATAGATCCACCAGCTAAGTGGTCTAAAGACATCTGAGCTTTTTCTGTAAGCCCATAGTAGAAGATGTCTAACTGTACCCACTCTGAAAACATTTCAGAGGGGCATTTTCTTAGCATACCTCTATACCTCTCCCAGGCATTATAAAGGGATTCATTATCCTCTTGTTTAAAGCCTTGGATGTCCAGCCTTAGCTGTGTCATCCTCTTTGGAGGGTAAAAATGATTCAGGAATTTGTCTGACAACTGTTTCCATGTCTTTATGCTTGCTGTAGGTTGGTTATTCAACCACCTTTTAGCTTGATCTTTTACAGCAAATGGAAACAGTAATAGTCTGTAGACATCCTGATCCACCTCTTTATCATGTACTGTGTCAGCAATTTGTAAGAACTGTGCCAGAAACTCAGTAGGTTCTTCCTGTGGAAGACCGGAATACTGGCAATTTTGCTGCACTATGATAATGAGTTGAGGATTTAGCTCAAAGCTGCTTGCTTTGATGGGAGGTGTACAGATGCTACTCCCATATGCAGCTGTAATGGGATTAGCATATGACCCCAGAGTCCTTTTGGACTGATCAATCCCACTTAGGTCCATAATGGATAAAGGGAAATGATATGGATTGCAGATAGATAAATTTTGTTTTTTTTTTTGAATTAATACGAAAAAAAATAAAATAAAATAAAAAAAGAAGATAAAATAAAAATTCGAAAACTAAAAAGAAAATAAGATCAAAGCAAATTGAGAACTGAATCAATTAGTCAATTAAAAAGATTTTGAAAATAGCAATTACAAAGATATGATTGAAAAATTTTTATGAAAAAGATTTGATTTTTGAAATGAGGAAAGAGAAAAACAACAAAATGACACCAAACTTAAAATTTTTAGAAAATCAAACACTAATTTTTCGAAAATTTTAAAGGAAAAACACAAAGAGGACACCAAACTTAGAATTTTAAAGATCAAAAAGGACTAAGGACATGCAAATTCGAAAAACTAAAAGAAAAGCAAAAGCATGCAATTGACACCAAACTTAAAATATGAAACTAGACTCAACTAAAAGACTCTAAACCAACAAAAACAAAACAGTCCTAATCTAAGCAACAAGATAAGCCGTCAGTTGTCCAAACTCAAACAATCCCCGGCAACGGCGCCAAAAACTTGGTGCACGAAATTGCAATCACACTTTGCAATCCCGCACAACTAACCAGCAAGTGCACTGGGTCGTCCAAGTAATACCTTGCGTGAGCAAGGGTCGATCCCACGGAGATTGTCGGCTTGAAGCAAGCTATGGTTATCTTGTAATTCTTAGTCAGGATATCAGAAATTATCAGGATTGATTGTAAAAAGCAAAAGAACATGAATTAAGTACTTGTTTTGCAGTAATGAAGAATAGGTTGAGGTTTTGGAGATGCTCCATCTTCTGAATCTCTGCTTTCCTACTGTCTTCTTCTTCAAGCACGCAAGGCTCCTTCCATGGCAAGCTGTATGCAAGGGTTTCACCGTTGTCAGTGGCTACCTCCCATCCTCTCAGTGGAAATGTTCAACGCACCCTGTCACGGCACGGCTATCCATCTGTCGGTTCTCAATCAGGCCGGAATAGAATCCAGTGATTCGTTTGCGTCTGTCACTAACGCCCCGCCCTCAGGAGTTTGAAGCTCGTCACAGTCATTCAATCATTGAATCCTACTCAGAATACCACAGACAAGGTTTAGACCTTCCGGATTCTCTCGAATGCCGCCATCAGTTCTAGCTTATACCACGATGATTCTGATTAAAGAATCCAAGAGATATCTACTCAATCTAAGATAGAACGGAGGTGGTTGTCAGGCACACGTTCATAGTTGAGAATATGATGAGTGTCACGGATCATCACATTCATCCGGGTTAAGAACAAGTGATATCTTGGAATGGAAGCAAGCATGATTGAATGAAAAACAGTAGTAATTGCATTAATCCATCAAGACACAGCAGAGCTCCTCACCCCCAACCATGGGGTTTAGAGACTCATGCTGTAGAAAATACAATGAGAAACGTGTAAAGTGTCATGAGGTCCAGATACAATGTCAAAAGATCCTATTAATAGTAAACTAGTAACCTAGGGTATACAGAAATGAGTAAATGACGTAAAAATCCACTTCTGGGTCCACTTGGTGTGTGCTTGGGCTGAGCAATGAAGTATTTTCGTGTAGAGACCTTTTCTGGAGTTAAACGCCAGCTTTTATGCCAGTTTGGGCGTTTAATTCCAAGTTTTATGCCAGTTCCAGCGTTAAACGCTGGAATTTCTGAGGCTGATTTGCCACGCCGGTTTGGGCCATCAAATCTTGGGCAAAGTATGGACTATCATATATTTCTGGAAAGCCCAGGATGTCTACTTTCCAACGCCGTTGAGAGCGCGCCAATTGGGCTTCTGTAGCTCCAGAAAATCCACTTCGAGTGTAGGGAGGTCAGAATCCAACAGCATCTGCAGCCCTTTTCAGTCTCTGAATCAGATTTTTGCTCAGGACCCTCAATTTCAGCCAGAAAATACCTGAAATCACAGAAAAACACACAAACTCATAGTAAAGTCCAGAAAAGTGAATTTTAGCTAAAAACTAATAAAAATATACTAAAAACTAACTAAATCATACCAAAAACATACTAAAAACAATGCCAAAAAGCGTACAAATTATCCGCTCATCATTGTCTATACCATCTTTCTCCTTCTTCTGTTGTATTTTCTTCTTCTGCTTTGTTGTTTTTCTCTCACCATTAACCTTCTTTCCCTGCCATGTTGGAGGAAGTCTTTTCCCAACCACCGCCATTCTCTATCTCCTCTTCCAGCTACTCCTTCCATCACCGCGAGCTCCTTCTATCTTGCCGGTGAGAGAGAGAGTGAGAAAGAAAGAGATGCAGAAATTCAAAATTTGTTCACTCAATTTTTTATTTCAAATACTCTAATTTTTTGTTCAAATTCTAATTCTTTTTGGGAAAGATCCCGCTCAAAATATTTTCTTCATATAGTCTTATTTTTCCCAATTTTTTTGTGCTATTTGTCATACAAATAAAATGGACACTTGTCGACTAAATAGACTATACACTTGTCAAGCATTAAACCTATTACTACTTTCCTATTATATATTAATAGATTAAAACTTATATTAGATATCATATTTGAAATGATACTAGTATCAGATATCGTATTATTCTAATGAAAGATTAGTAAAATGCTACCACTTGTATAACATTAAATAAACATTGTAACATTATTATTATAATGTTGTTATTGTAACGTTGTAATAAAAATCTAATTAAAATATACTCAAATAATTTATTTTATTTTATTTTATTTATTTTATTTTTTTTTACAAAAATAGGGAGAGTCGAACTTAGTTGTACTCATGCATTTTATTATTATATTTTTTATTATCTTCTTATCAATTTGATAGAAAAATAGATCCAAATCAATTTAAATACTTTAATTTTACAAAATTTTAATTTTTCTCTTAATCTAAATACATAAAATTCTCAATCTTTATGTCCTATATTTTTTATTTTAGTTAAATTTTCATAATTTAATTAAAATTATTTGAAATAATTAAAAATAATTTAAATATAAATTAAAATGAGACTAATCATTGGAGTGAAAAATTTATATTAAATTTTAAATGAAGTTTTATGATACATAGTCACATAAATATTTTATATGACATTTTATAAAACCTAAAATAAAATAAAATTAAAACAATGCATTAAAAATGCTCTAAGTAATTCTCTTCTTCAAGAACTTTAATAATGTTGTAAAATAATTAAGGAAGATATAAGAAAGTGTAAATAGAAAACTCTAGGATTACTATTCACCACAATTACTATAATTAATATATTTACTAATTTTGTAGTAAAGAATATAAGAGAGGGAGAATAGTATATAAGAGAGAGAGAGAGTGAAGAATATTTTATTACTATCAGTTGTTATTGATGATTGTCATCAGAGGCTTAAGCTTCTATTTATACACATATGGAACTTTGTTTTTCCACACTTCATTTATTGAAAAACAAAAAATTCTTTCATTGAGAAACTGAGCCGCCCATATATTAATGGGCATCCAACTCAACTTCTTATTATAATACTTCCCCTTGGATGACCATTTAGGATTATGCCTCGTTAAAATCTTACTAAAGAAAAACCCAGTGGGAAAAACCTTAGTGAGGAAAAAGAGTACAATATCCTTTGTAATGGGGACTGCCTCATTAAAAACCTTGTCAAAAAAAATCCAATGGGAAAAAACCTTACCAAGGAAAAAAAGAGTACAGTCTCCCTCTCTTGTCGACATCATTTAATGTCTCAAAATCGGCGCATCCGAATCTCATTTACCAGTTTGAGATCTCCCTTTGTGTGGATCAGACAAATATCCAGCGTCTGCATAGCCAACTAGTTGTGACTTGGATCCATAGTGATAAAACAATCCCATATCAACCGTTCCATGAAGATATCGAAAGATTTGTTTGATTCCACTCCAATGTCTTCTGGTTGGAGAGGAACTATATCTTTCTAGTAAATTTACAGCAAATGATATATCGGGTCGTGTATTATTAGCAAGATACGTTAGCGCTCCAATGGCACTAAGATATGGTACTTCAGGACCAAGGATATCTTCATTTTCTTCTTTAGGACGGAATTGATCCTTTTCCACATCCAAAGATCTTACGATCATTTGGGTACTCAAGGGATGTGATTTATCCATATAAAATCTTTTCAAAATCTCCTTTGTGTATGTTGTTTGATGAATAAAGATCCCATTTTTTATATGTTCGATCTGCAGGCCGAGACAAAATTTAGTCCTTCCAAGATCTTTCATTTCAAACACTTCTTTTAGGGTTTTTATAATTGTTGGAATCTCTTCAGGAGTCCCAATGATATTTACAACATCAATGTACACAGCAATTATAATAAATACAGATGCAGTTTTCTTTATGAAAACACATGGGCAGGTATCATCATTCTTAAATCCGTTTTTGGCAAGATACTCAGTAAGACGATTATACCACATTCGTCCAGATTGCTTCAGACCATATAAAGATCTTTGCAATTTAACTGAGTATAATCCCTGTGAATATTCATTGGATGGTTTAGATATCTTTAGTCCTTCAGGGACTTTCATATAGATATCCCGATCTAATGAGCCGTATAAGTAGGCTGTTACTACATCCATCAAATGCATATACAGTTTATGATATGTAGATAAACTGACCAAATAACGCAATGTTATTGCATCCACTACAAGGGAATACGTTTCTTCATAATCTATACTGGGCCATTGTGAAAAATCTTGCGCCACAAGTCGGGCTTTCTAGCGCACAACTTCATTTTTCTCATTTCATTTTCTCACAAATACCCATCGGTATCCAACAGATTTTACATCTTCAGGTGTACGGACTACAGGTCCGAAGACTTCACGTTTTGCAAGTGAGTCTAATTCAGTGGTGCGGGATTTATAACCCATAAACTAACCAACAAGTGCACCGGGTCGTACTAAGTAATACCTCAGGTGAGTGAGGGTTGATCCCACGAGGATTGATGGACTAAGCAACAATGGTTAAGTGATTTACTTAGTTAGACAAATAGAAAAGAGTGTTTTGGTATTCAAAAGCATTAAACATTAATTCAGAAATTAAAAAAGCAACCAGTAAATTGATGAGAATAATATATGGAGAAACAGTTAAGGCTTTAGAGTTATCTATTTTTTGGATTGACTTTTCTTACTAACTATTTTAATCATGCAAGATTTAATTCATGGCAAAATATATGTGACTAAACCCTAATTCCTTAGACCTTTTTAGTCTCCTTTAAAATTCATCAACCGCCAATTCCTTGGTCACTTAATTCCAATCAGAGGGTGAAGTTCAATTCTAGTTTATATGCCACAGAAATCCTAATTACCCAAATATAAGAGGATTATATGACACGTATCCCTTTAAGTCCAGATAATTAGAATTTAGGAGAATATGTTTTCAAGCTGTTGTTCAAGTAAAGAGCTTTTTCAAGTTATACAAGAACTCAATTAGAACAAGGGTCATACTTTCGTGCCACCCAAATTCATAAAATAAAGAACAAAAACAATTCTTGAAATATAAATCAGTACATAAATTAAAATAGAAAAATAATAGTATTAATCCATACAATAGACAGAGCTCCTAACCTTAACAGTGGAGGTTTAGTTGCTCATGGTTCAGAGAGAAAATAAGGATTCTGAAAAACTGTAAATTGTGGAATTAGGTAGGAGAGAAGAGAAGAAGATTCCTTTTATATCTAATCCTAATTAATGTAAAATATATTTTCTAAAACTAAATAATATCTTTTCCTATTTGTAATTAAAATAAAAGATTTAATCAAAATTAAATAAAAAACAATCGTACAGCATCAAGTAGATGGAAGGGGGACCACTGC
This sequence comes from Arachis stenosperma, assembly GCF_014773155.1. Taxonomy (NCBI): domain Eukaryota; kingdom Viridiplantae; phylum Streptophyta; class Magnoliopsida; order Fabales; family Fabaceae; genus Arachis; species Arachis stenosperma. The sequence continues at coordinate 18,397,241 of NC_080378.1, forward strand.
TCCCTTTTTAACTAGCGCCTGTAATCATGTGCTTTTGGAGAATTTGTGGTTCTGGCGCTTAAGTTGAGAAATTCCAAGTTAGGCGCCACCTTGACTGTACATCTGAAAAAGAAGTGCATACTATTATATATCGTTAGAAAGCTCTGGAAGTTAGCTTTCTAATGCCGCTAAAATCATGTCAATCGAACCTTTGTAACTCAAGTTATTCAGGTTTGAGTGCAGAGAGGTCAGGGTTGACAACATCATTTGCCTTCTTCTCTTTTTCTGCGGAAACTCCATCAAATCCAGCCGAATGCTACCTAAAATAAACAGAATTATACATGACTCAAAGTAGCATCTATAGTGGCTAAAAGATCATTAATTCTTGATTAAACTCAATAAATTGAATGCAAATTCACTAGAAAAAGATAGAAAAGATGCTCACGCATCATTCAGCCTTCCACTTTGGCCAATCATTTCTTTGTCGACATTCTTCGACTGATCTTGGCTCAAGATCCTTACTTTCATGCATTATATTTAATGCCACATTATATGAAAATATTTCATTGACAATTGTCTTATTTCAGTCCCATTTCTCTCCTGTAAAGACATAATTTATCGTGATCTTGTCATTTTCATAATTTTCAAGTACGTGAATGTCTTCTGGCGTTAAAACTATATCAGAATTTTGGACAACTGCAGGTGTCTTTACTATGTCTTTTCAACAGGAATAGTATTTACCTCTTTTCTCTTTCGATGATTTTTGTCTTTGGAACCGACAGGTCTGCCACGCTTCTAGCGTGAATTTGCTTCGGTGGCAATTTGTCCAACTTGGACATCAATTCGAATTGGGGTATTTTTCGCTGGTATATAAGACTTGGTTATCCTCTTTGTATCAGAAAATGCATCAGGCAATTCATTTGTTATTCTTTGAAAATATATAATCTTTTGAACTTCTAGTTCACATTGCCCTGATTGAGGATCTAAATGCATCAACGATAATGCATTCCAATTAAGTTCCTTTTCAGGAACTTTATTCTCTCCCCCTAATGTTTGAAATTTTGACACATCAAAATGATAATCCGCAAACAGGGCTTTAAATACATCTCCAATTTGTATCTCAAGATGTAAGACCCAGAATCTTTGAAAAGTCTTTTTATGATCAAGTCTCAAATCATATAGTTATTTATAGCCTTAATTTCAAAGATTATTTTATTAAAGATAATTAAGACAAGTTTTGATTTATTGGATTTGAGATAAGTTCTAATTATTATCCAATTTTATAATTATTGGATTATTTTCTATATTCAAAGTATAAGGTTGATAGTTATGAAATAATATGGATTTTACATGATTTTGATTAAATGAGTAATATTTTAAATATTATTACTGCTATTTTGGAAAATGAAGGAATTAAGTATACTATTTCTAATTTTTAGAATTGGACATTTTATTGAAAATAATTTGTGAAATTGATGAGCAAATAGTATTTTCTATGTACAATTAGTGTTGGATTTACATTGAGTTTCAATTACTATATTATTCCCAATTTTATGTGAAATTACTAAAATACCCCTAACCCAAATTTTCAAAAATGCAAATGAAACCCTAAAGCCTCCATTCCAGCAGCCGAAACACTACCTACCTTCCCTTTCACCCACGGACAGCAACACCCGTGGCTTCCCCTTCCACGACCGAAAGTAACAGAATCAAAGAGGGAAAGGGAGACTGAGCTGCGGCGAGGAAGGGAGGAGGGAGCTCATCGCCGCCATCGCGCCTCACCGTGCCTCACCGCTGCAGCAGTTCATGCTGCCAGGGACACTGTCGAACCACCATGTTACCACCGATTCGCCGCCGTCAAAGTTTCCTGCATCGCTACTGGTCGCGCAGAAGAGGGTTTGAGGAGAAGCAGCTGTCGCGCGCGAGCCAGAGGAGCTCGTCCTCGCCGATCTGATGCCGTCGGGGTTACTGCGCCGTCGTCCTTGTCAGCTCCGAACGAGAAGAACGATGGGGCTTTGTTTCTGCTTTCCTGATTGGCCGTAAGTGGGCGACGTTGGGAGAGAGAAGGAGTCGCTGTAGAGCCACGAGTTGCGCCGGTCACTGCCGCGTCGCGTCGGAGAGGAAGGTTGAGACTGAGCACTGCTGGGAGAGCGGATGACGCGAGCTAGAGGTCCGGTCACCGCTGTGCTATGGAGCAGATTGAACCGCGCCGCGCTGTTGGGGTTCTCATCGTCGCCGGAAAAAGGATTCAGGCCGCCACAGGTGTCGCAGTCGGAGGAGGAAGCTGTGCTCCTGTGTTTTGACCGTCGGGAGTGGTTCTGTGACTTTCGGGACCACCGCCGGAGCTCCGGGCTGAGCCTCTGCCGCTTGAGACCCTGCTGCCGCTGCCGGGAATGGTTGCCGGTAAGGGTTTTAATTGTGGTTTCTATCTTTTTTGAATTCCGAGAATACTATAGTCGTTGCGTGTTGGTTTCAGATGTCGTTATCGGAATTCGTCACCGCTGCCGCTTGAGGTGGCTGCCGGGCTGTCGCCGAGCCGGTTCGGAGACTGCCGCTGTGTCGGTTCAGCCGTTCCTCCTTCGGCTCGGTAAGCGTTTCGATTTGAAAGCCCTTTCGTTATTGTTCTGTTATCTCACACTGAGGTTTGTGGCGTTAATTTCTGAGATTTAGTTCGGTTGTTGTATGTTGCGATTAGAGTTGTTGAGACTGTTGCGAAAGTGGTTTGGAGCTGAGGTTTTGGCTGCCGGGATTTTGATTGTTGATCTCGGGTCGAGGCGGAAAGGATTATGTGACGCGTTTGGGTTATGGAATTTATGTTTTGAGGTAGGGGCGCTTTCCAAAAACTATGTTTTATGTATTGGAATTATTACATATGGATACTGATGTGAGATATTGTGTATTTAGTGATTGTATCTGCCTTATGTATTATTTGATTGACTCGAATGATTATGGATGTTGGTTTGGCTGAATTGTTGTGCGGCTTGTGAAATGTAATGTTTGAAGTTGATTCTTTAAAGATTTGAATCCGAGTTTAATTCGTTGAGGATTGATTTGATTTGAGTTAATTATTTTGATGATTTGAAAAGTCGAATGCACTTTTGAATTCAGCCTGGTTTACTTTAATTGACTTGGTTTGGACAAATGATTTATTACTGAGCTGTTTCTTTAAGGCCTTGGGAATGAGTTAAAACGGTTGATATTGAGTTGATTTTGAAATGATTTCCTTGAGATACGCCACTGAGGCGATTGTTGGATTTAGCTTGCTTTAAATTGATTTCTGGTTTTGAGCTGTTGAAAAGGAATGAGAAATGGTTTAGTTGGGACCCGAACCGGGTGGCAAAAGTCCAAGTTTTAGGGGAGGTGCTGTCGAAATTTCTACAAAATCCTACACTTGTTTGTAAGGTTATTTAAAAAGGGTTGGATTTGAGAAATTGTATTATTTGATTTATTAAAAGGATATTTATGTTTTCAAGCTTAATTTATTTGATGAACCTTATACGTTGAGTTCGGCTTATTTAGAACTGAACTATTTTTACCGTTTGAATCACTGAAGGAAAGAATGATGCTTTAATATTGATTTCAAGATAAAAAGGAGCTTTTAGTGATTTTAAAGGAATGTATACTTTTGATTGAGTAATCAAGTTTGATGCATTTTGGAGGAGTTAGAAAAATGGGTTCCAAAAAGAAACTTGAAAGTGGTTTGATTCAAATGAACCGGTTCCATTTCAAATGAGTTGATTTTTGGACCGGGTTGGAACTTGTGATTTTGAATGATCGGTTTTATAATAAATTCAGTTTTATTTACTTGAACCGAGAAATCTATGATTTTAAGAGTTTCAATGAATTTTAAGGAATTGATATAGGTTGACCTTCCCTAAAGACTTGGGACTCTGCCGAGAAATTTTTGTTATAAAATCCCATTGTTGGATGGGTGATTTCGAATGTTCCCAAAATGAATCTTTAACTTTCCATGGTTTTGGAAGTTTTGGAAAGAGAATGCCGAGAGTGGCTTTGTTTTAAAAAGGGAACTCACTTTGAGTAAATTTGGCTTATGAGCCTGAGATGATTTGAGAAATGAGATCTTTAAAGCCAAGGCTGAAAAGAGTTGAAATTTGATTTCAAAGTGAAATGGCTTGAGAAAAGTGATTTATGGCTTAAATGCCGGTTTTATGAATTTGATGATGTTGAGTGTGGAAGTGTTGTTTTGTTATGGGCCAGAATGGCTGTGTATGATTATGAATATTGACTGGTTCTGGATTGAGCCGTGAGCCGGAATAGTTGTGTACGATATTGTTTTATGGCTGATTGCCGAATGAGTTGTGAGCCGTATGGCTGACTATGAATTATGAATTTAAGCCGGATGGCTGAGATGGATGTTGATCCATGGTTGGAACTGAATGAATCTATGCTTGAGATACCTGGGTAGTAGCAAGGGTTGTGGTTTGTCCCACTTGCTCCGGGTCAGAGACTGTGATACCTGGGTAGTAGCAAGGGTTGTGGTTCGTCCCACTTGCTCCAGGTTAGAGACTGTGACGCCTGGGTAGTAGCGGTAGTAGTGGTGATTCCACTCGCTCCAGGTTGAGCTGTTAAACACCCGCCTGGGTAGTAGCCGCAGTAGTGGTAATTCCACTGGCTCTGGGTTGAGCGGGTAGTAGCAAGGGGGTTGTAGCTCAAACTTACTTGCTCCGCGATGGGTGTTTCTGTCCATGGTTAGCTACCAGGACGTGTCGGGTTGGCTATATAACCGACAGATGATATCATCAGCCACTAGGGACAGGCATGCATCATATGCATCTATGTGACATTGTTTGGGTATGCATATTGTACTTGGTTTGCCTATGTGATTAACTGCTAATTGTTCTACTTGCAATAACTGTTTGTTTGTGTTTGCATCTTCCTACTTGTGTTTGCATCTGGAACTCTGTTGGATTGTAGTGGATTGGTTGTGGTTGGATTGTTTGGGCCTAGGGCCGTGGTTGAATGAGATGGACCGATGGTTGATTTCGGTTTTGTGGTTCTGGTTTGGAATAAGATATGAAAGGTTATTTTGGTTTAGTATAGATAAACCTTTTTGAAATGCTTTGATGTTTTGAGAATTGAACGGTTCCTCTTTCAGAAAAGATTTCTGACTTTACTTTTATTGTAAGCTGTTGTTTTTGAAAAGAGGCATAAGATGGTTATTAATCACTGGTACGGTTATCTTCATGTATCCTATTACAGTAATTCCCAAAAACCCTCTACTGAGAACCCTTTCGAGGATGATGTTCTCACCCCCCTACATTTTTCCCCTTTCAGGATTTGGGCGCAGAAGTTATGAAGAGTTTAATTATTTGTTATTGAGATGCTCTGTATTGCTTTAGATTATTATTTTGTACCCTCGCCTTTATCTTGATATATTCTGTGAGAGGGATAGGAATTGTATTGGTTAATGTCTGTAATATTATTTATATATATGTATGTATATATATGGATGTACTCTTTATGAGTTTTTGTAAGTTGTATGGTTTCTATGGATGTACGTTATCGAACGAAAGCATTTTTGGGAACGGTATTTGCGGTTTAAAGTTTCAAACAGGCTCATATTTTAGTATTAAATAGTATAAGTGTCGTCGTAATGTCCGAGCTATCAGAGTGGCGCAGCCGGGAGCGCGAGCTTTGGTAGTTAGGGTGTTACATTATGGTATCAGAGCAGTTCTTCCTGTAGAGCCTGAGGAATGGACTGACTATGCTTCAATTGCATGCTCTGAGCGTTTGTCATGTATTAGGTCTTGTCGAATGATGAGAATTAGAGCTTTATGCACATGACGGTCTATTGATTAACGCCGTTAGTCTTGCATTGCATAATTCTTGGTATTAAGTTTGGCCGGCTTAATACTAGTGAATTTTGTATATGAAAGCACTGATGGGTTATCATAGATGAAATACGAGTTTCGAGTAAAGCGAATCGCGGGTTTGGGGAACGTTAGAAACTATTTCTCGAGGCCATTCAGTTATGTGTCTTGAAATTCTATTCGAGTCGACCTGTTCTTTTATATCCTAATTTGAAGTTCTTGTTTGCTACTCCTTTCGAAAAGTAATTTGATGTTTCCACTCTATCTCTCTATTCATATGCATTCTTGTTTGATCTCAATTGCATATGCTTGTTTGGAATCTTTGTTGCATCTGTCTTTCTCTGTTTGAGTCCTTCCTGATTCCAATATTCCTTGATATAGCTTTGAACTTGTCTTGATGTGCTGTGACTTTTAACTCCGGGTTCTGATTTCATTCTTTGAGAAATTGTTGATCCAGTTTTTCTCTTACTTGACAGTGATCACAGCCAATTTTGAGATTTTATAAATTGCTGTTGATTAGATATATACTTTTCTATATATGGAACTTTGAAGATTACTCATACCGCTTAGCAACTATCTATTTCCAATACCTCGCTTGTGTTTTTACTAGTTTACGGAACTGCATTTACCTTAAAAGTAAATTTGACTTTCTAGTAATTTTACTATAGTTCCAACGGACATCTTTAATTGATTGTGTATTTGGATATTTTTCGAAATTCTGGAAAGAAAGGATTTTTTTGCTTTTATTCCGGTTGAGTTTCGTTTGATAAACTTCACTTAATTCATTTTGATTTGAGTTTGGTTTAGCATACTACATGGTTTATGTCATTGTTGTTCTTTTGAAAATGTTGGACTCATAGCTTTCTTCTTATGAACGGACTAAATTCTTTGTTAAACCTATCATCTCTATGAATGTCATACTTGACTTTGTTTTAACTAATTTCTTACATCTTGTGAGCATTACCATTGATCTTGGTTTATCCAATCTTGTGAATCTCATTCTTATGTGAGTTAGTTTGATTCGTTTCAAAATAGTGCATCATTTATATATCCTCTCATTATCTTTACAAAAGCTTTTAGTCAAAGATTTATCCTTGAGAAATTACTAATGATTGAGTTGTCTTTTCCTACGACTTTTCTTTTGGGTCAATTGGAAGCTTGTTGGATGTTTCACGACTAGTGAATCTTGTTTGAACTACCTTGATTTAAAACCCTCTCTTGCATGGCTTGACTCTTTTTAAGTACATCCTAATTTTCTTGAATATCCTTCTGAGATGGTGATTTCAAGTATACTTTGGATTCTTGTTTCGGACTTTTTGAACTTTTGAATTCTCTTTGAAAAGGTTCTAAACTGAATTTATTTTTCTGTTGCTTGATTGAAATTGAAGTCATTGTTCAATTTTGACAAAGATGATTTAAAGTTGACATGTGCTATTTTAAATGAAGTTTTGAGAAGTTTCCTTGTTTAGTGGAAACCGATTCGTTTGTAACGCATCACTTATTTCCTTTACCAAATTGTAAACAAATTTTTACTTCGGAGTTTCTTTTCTAAAAAGAGTTTAACTTCCTCTTTTGTACTTACTATAAATGTTATACACGCTTGTTTGAATATGAAATTTTGAGAATTATGAACAAGCATTTGATTACTTCCGAGTTTTTATGAACTGCCTTTGGTTAAGTTGTGCATCTAATTATCTTTCTAAAATATTTGAGGAAGTATTTTAGCTTTTAGCCAAACTTGCGTGCATTTTGTCTTTAAAACTCTACATGATATACTTCAGCATAAACTTGTATTAAAGCAAAGCCACATTTATGCTTTTGTTACTCTCTTGGAGAATGTTTATTACTTGACTTTCTTCTAAATTGTGAAGTGATTTTTCCGCAAGTTTCCAATTCTTTTGTGAACAATGCATTCGGAAGTATTTTTAATCATGCTCTTGAGTTCTGTGAGCTTTGTCTTGGGTTTGAAATCTTTTCTTCTGCAGACCTCACACTTCTTCGACTCAACTTGAAATTGTTTCAAACCATGCTCTGATTTTCTTCCTATGGATCCTATTGAATCTCTTTGATCCAAGGGTCATCTTTGAAGTTGTCAATTGATTTATTTCTAGCAAACTTCATTGCTTGAGTGTCCTTGTTTATTTGGAATTGGATACATTCTCTCAAATCTTTGAGTACTATCCTTGACATTTGACTCTCCTTTTTAAATCTTGTATCCTTCTGAGTAGACTCGAGAATTATTTTGATATCACGTGCGACTTGTAGACATAGTAACGCGATACGTTAGTTCTTTAAGACGTGATGTGTATACGGAAGTTGAAGCGGTAGGTGTGCAACGTATGAGTTGTGGGCGTTTTGTTCCTTGCGAACAGATTTGTGGTTGTCAGGCTAATGATCGAAATTGGGGTTTGTAAAGTGCTTGATGGAGTTGGAAAGTTGAAACTTTGAGGTTAATATGAGATTAGTGTGCAGAGGTTAAGCACGTCGTTTTAACTCCATCCTGTTTGATAGCCTTTGATGCCTAGCCCTTCTAACACATGATTGACCCATGTTATCTTTTGCATTGAGCCTACCTTGAAACGTTTGCTTTGCAATCACACTCCTACCTTTATATCCTTATGCTTATGACAATCAAAGTATTTGAAAATCGTATATATGATTATATGGAGATATTTTTGCTTCTTCCTTAAGTGTGTTCCAGGGTGAACTGTTATGGAATTTCTTTCATTTTGTATCAATTTTCGAGGGCGAAAATTTTTATAAGGTGGGTAGAATGTAAGACCCAGAATCTTTGAAAAGTCTTTTTATGATCAAGTCTCAAATCATATAGTTATTTATAGCCTTAATTTCAAAGATTATTTTATTAAAGATAATTAAGACAAGTTTTGATTTATTGGATTTGAGATAAGTTCTAATTATTATCCAATTTTATAATTATTGGATTATTTTCTATATTCAAAGTATAAGGTTGATAGTTATGAAATAATATGGATTTTACATGATTTTGATTAAATGAGTAATATTTTAAATATTATTACTGCTATTTTGGAAAATGAAGGAATTAAGTATACTATTTCTAATTTTTAGAATTGGACATTTTATTGAAAATAATTTGTGAAATTGATGAGCAAATAGTATTTTCTATGTACAATTAGTGTTGGATTTACATTGAGTTTCAATTACTATATTATTCCCAATTTTATGTGAAATTACTAAAATACCCCTAACCCTAATTTTCAAAAATGCAAATGAAACCCTAAAGCCTCCATTCCAGCAGCCGAAATACTACCTACCTTCCCTTTCACCCACGGACAGCAACACCCGTGGCTTCCCCTTCCACGACCGAAAGTAACAGAATCAAAGAGGGAAAGGGAGACTGAGCTGCGGCGAGGAAGGGAGGAGGGAGCTCATCGCCGCCATCGCGCCTCACCGTGCCTCACCGCTGCAGCAGTTCATGCTGCCAGGGACACTGTCGAACCACCATGTTACCACCGATTCGCCGCCGTCAAAGTTTCCTGCATCGCTACTGGTCGCGCAGAAGAGGGTTTGAGGAGAAGCAGCTGTCGCGCGCGAGCCAGAGGAGCTCGTCCTCGCCGATCTGATGCCGTCGGGGTTACTGCGCCGTCGTCCTTGTCAGCTCCGAACGAGAAGAACGATGGGGCTTTGTTTCTGCTTTCCTGATTGGCCGTAAGTGGGCGACGTTGGGAGAGAGAAGGAGTCGCTGTAGAGCCACGAGTTGCGCTGGTCACTGCCGCGTCGCGTCGGAGAGGAAGGTTGAGACTGAGCACTGCTGGGAGAGCGGATGACGCGAGCTAGAGGTCCGGTCGCCGCTGTGCTATGTAGCAGATTGAACCGCGCCGCGCTGTTGGGGTTCTCATCGTCGCCGGAAAAAGGATTCAGGCCGCCGCAGGTGTCGCAGTCGGAGGAGGAAGCTGTGCTCCTGTGTTTTGACCGTCGGGAGTGGTTCTGTGACTTTCGGGACCACCGCCGGAGCTCCGGGCTGAGCCTCTGCCGCTTGAGACCCTGCTGCCGCTGCCGGGAATGGTTGCCGGTAAGGGTTTTAATTGTGGTTTCTATCTTTTTTGAATTCCGAGAATACTATAGTCGTTGCGTGTTGGTTTCAGATGTCGTTATCGGAATTCGTCACCGCTGCCGCTTGAGGTGGCTGCCGGGCTGTCGCCGAGCCGGTTCGGAGACTGCCGCTGTGTCGGTTCAGCCGTTCCTCCTTCGGCTCGGTAAGCGTTTCGATTTGAAAGCCCTTTCGTTATTGTTCTGTTATCTCACACTGAGGTTTGTGGCGTTAATTTCTGAGATTTAGTTCGGTTGTTGTATGTTGCGATTAGAGTTGTTGAGACTGTTGCGAAAGTGGTTTGGAGCTGAGGTTTTGGCTGCCGGGATTTTGATTGTTGATCTCGGGTCGAGGCGGAAAGGATTATGTGACGCGTTTGGGTTATGGAATTTATGTTTTGAGGTAGGGGCGCTTTCCAAAAACTATGTTTTATGTATTGGAATTATTACATATGGATACTGATGTGAGATATTGTGTATTTAGTGATTGTATCTGCCTTATGTATTATTTGATTGACTCGAATGATTATGGATGTTGGTTTGGCTGAATTGTTGTGCGGCTTGTGAAATGTAATGTTTGAAGTTGATTCTTTAAAGATTTGAATCCGAGTTTAATTCGTTGAGGATTGATTTGATTTGAGTTAATTATTTTGATGATTTGAAAAGTCGAATGCACTTTTGAATTCAGCCTGGTTTACTTTAATTGACTTGGTTTGGACAAATGATTTATTACTGAGCTGTTTCTTTAAGGCCTTGGGAATGAGTTAAAACGGTTGATATTGAGTTGATTTTGAAATGATTTCCTTGAGATACGCCACTGAGGCGATTGTTGGATTTAGCTTGCTTTAAATTGATTTCTGGTTTTGAGCTGTTGAAAAGGAATGAGAAATGGTTTAGTTGGGACCCGAACCGGGTGGCAAAAGTCCAAGTTTTAGGGGAGGTGCTGTCGAAATTTCTACAAAATCCTACACTTGTTTGTAAGGTTATTTAAAAAGGGTTGGATTTGAGAAATTGTATTATTTGATTTATTAAAAGGATATTTATGTTTTCAAGCTTAATTTATTTGATGAACCTTATACGTTGAGTTCGGCTTATTTAGAACTGAACTATTTTTACCGTTTGAATCACTGAAGGAAAGAATGATGCTTTAATATTGATTTCAAGATAAAAAGGAGCTTTTAGTGATTTTAAAGGAATGTATACTTTTGATTGAGTAATCAAGTTTGATGCATTTTGGAGGAGTTAGAAAAATGGGTTCCAAAAAGAAACTTGAAAGTGGTTTGATTCAAATGAACCGGTTCCATTTCAAATGAGTTGATTTTTGGACCGGGTTGGAACTTGTGATTTTGAATGATCGGTTTTATAATAAATTCAGTTTTATTTACTTGAACCGAGAAATCTATGATTTTAAGAGTTTCAATGAATTTTAAGGAATTGATATAGGTTGACCTTCCCTAAAGACTTGGGACTCTGCCGAGAAACTTTTGTTATAAAATCCCATTGTTGGATGGGTGATTTCGAATGTTCCCAAAATGAATCTTTAACTTTCCATGGTTTTGGAAGTTTTGGAAAGAGAATGCCGAGAGTGGCTTTGTTTTAAAAAGGGAACTCACTTTGAGTAAATTTGGCTTATGAGCCTGAGATGATTTGAGAAATGAGATCTTTAAAGCCAAGGCTGAAAAGAGTTAAAATTTGATTTCAAAGTGAAATGGCTTGAGAAAAGTGATTTATGGCTTAAATGCCGGTTTTATGAATTTGATGATGTTGAGTGTGGAAGTGTTGTTTTGTTATGGGCCAGAATGGCTGTGTATGATTATGAATATTGGCTGGTTCTGGATTGAGCCGTGAGCCGGAATAGTTGTGTACGATATTGTTTTATGGCTGATTGCCGAATGAGTTGTGGGCCGTATGGCTGACTATGAATTATGAATTTAAGCCGGATGGCTGAGATGGATGTTGATCCATGGTTGGAACTGAATGAATCTATGCTTGAGATACCTGGGTAGTAGCAAGGGTTGTGGTTTGTCCCACTTGCTCCGGGTCAGAGACTGTGATACCTGGGTAGTAGCAAGGGTTGTGGTTCGTCCCACTTGCTCCAGGTTAGAGACTGTGACGCCTGGGTAGTAGCGGTAGTAGTGGTGATTCCACTCGCTCCAGGTTGAGCTGTTAAACACCCGCCTGGGTAGTAGCCGCAGTAGTGGTAATTCCACTGGCTCTGGGTTGAGCGGGTAGTAGCAAGGGGGTTGTAGCTCAAACTTACTTGCTCCGCGATGGGTGTTTCTGTCCATGGTTAGCTACCAGGACGTGTCGGGTTGGCTATATAACCGACAGATGATATCATCAGCCACTAAGGACAGGCATGCATCATATGCATCTATGTGACATTGTTTGGGTATGCATATTGTACTTGGTTTGCCTATGTGATTAACTGCTAATTGTTCTACTTGCAATAACTGTTTGTTTGTGTTTGCATCTTCCTACTTGTGTTTGCATCTGGAACTCTGTTGGATTGTAGTGGATTGGTTGTGGTTCGATTGTTTGGGCCTAGGGCCGTGGTTGAATGAGATGGACCGATGGTTGATTTCGGTTTTGTGGTTCTGGTTTGGAATAAGATATGAAAGGTTATTTTGGTTCAGTATAGATAAACCTTTTTGAAATGCTTTGATGTTTTGAGAATTGAACGGTTCCTCTTTCAGAAAAGATTTCTGACTTTACTTTTATTGTAAACTGTTGTTTTTGAAAAGAGGCATAAGATGGTTATTAATCACTGGTACGGTTATCTTCATGTATCCTATTACAGTAATTCCCAAAAACCCTCTACTGAGAACCCTTTCGAGGATGATGTTCTCACCCCCCTACATTTTTCCCCTTTCAGGATTTGGGCGCAGAAGTTATGAAGAGTTTAATTATTTGTTATTGAGATGCTCTGTATTGCTTTAGATTATTATTTTGTACCCTCGCCTTTATCTTGATATATTCTGTGAGAGGGATAGGAATTGTATTGGTTAATGTCTGTAATATTATTTATATATATGTATGTATATATATGGATCTACTCTTTATGAGTTTTTGTAAGTTGTATGGTTTCTATGGATGTACGTTATCGAACGAAAGCATTTTTGGGAACGGTATTTGCGGTTTAAAGTTTCAAACAGGCTCATATTTTAGTATTAAATAGTATAAATGTCGTCGTAATGTCCGAGCTATCAGAGTGGAGCAGCCGGGAGCGCGAGCTTTGGTAGTTAGGGTGTTACACAAGATACCTCATTATAGAGGGAGAATCATATCCAACATATATCCCTATTTTTCTTTGGGGTCCCATTTTGGTGCTATTAGGTGGTGCAATGGGAACATATATCGCACATCTGAAAATTCTTAAATGGGAAACATTTGGCTGCTGGCCAAAAGCTAATTGCATAGGGGAGAACTGATGGTAACTCGTTGGCCTCAAATGAATAAGTGCTGCGGCATGTAAAATAGCATGCCCCTAAACCGAGGTTGGGAAATTTGTTCTCATAAGTAAGTGTCTAGAAATTAATTAGAGGCGTTTAATAAGTGATTTTGCTAACCCGTTTTATGTGTGAACATAAGCTACTGGATATTCAACACTTATTCCATTAGCCATATAATAAGCATCAAAAGCTTGGGAAGTAAATTCACCAGCATTATCAAGATGAATTACTTTGATTGGATTTTCTGAAAATTGTACTTTTAATCAAATAATTTGAGCTAGTAATCTCGCAAACGCCAAGTTGTAAGAAGATATTAAGCACACATGTGACCATCTCGAAGATGCGTCTATTAGGACCATAAAATATCTAAAAGATCCAAATGGTAGATGAATAGGTCCACATATATCACCTTGAATCCTTTCTAAGAATTCAGGGGACTTAAAACCAATCTTTAGTTGTGATGGCCTTAAAATTAACTTCCCTTGATAACATGCAGCACAACAAAGTTCACTAGATTTAAGAATCTTCTGGTTCTTTAGTGAATGTCCATGGGAGTTTTCAATAATTTTCCGCATCATGGTTGTTCCCAAATGACCCAATCGGTCGTGCCAAGTTATGAATTCATTTGCGCTAGTAAACTTCTGGTTTATAGTGGCATGTGATTCAATTGCACTAATTTTGGTATAATATAACCCAGATGAAAGTGAGGGCAACTTTTCTAATATAACCTTTTTATTTGAATCATGAATTGTGATACATAAGTACTCATGATTTTCCTCATTCATGGTCTCAATATGATATCCATTTCGGTGAATATCTTTAAAGCTCAACAAGTTCCTTAGAGACTTGGTAGACAATAGTGCATTATTTATTATGAATTTTGTTCCTCTGGGAAACAAAATTATAGCTCTTCCGGAGCCTTTAATCACATTGCCTGAGCCAATAATAGTATTAACATATTCTTCTTTTGGCATAAGATGGGTAAAATATATATCACTTTTCAGAATATTGTGCGAACTTGCACTATCCGCAAGGCATATATCTTCATCATATATCCTTGCCATTTTCTTCAAAGACAAATATTAATAATAAAATGAGTAGTATGCACAGTTAAATTGAATACTTGATCGCAATTATTTTTCTAAGAAATACTGCACATAAAAATAATGTCATATACTAAAATTTTATTTTAAAACGTAACACATTTAATGATTTCAAAACTCATGAACATTAATATTTCATTATTTATATACATCATATTTGAAATTTAACACATTTAATATTTTTCTCGATACTGCTGCCGCAGGAGCACATTCGAGGCATGGAAGGTTGAAAAAATTTTCTCCAACATATCATGATCAGTTATCTTTTTCCCACATAATTTCATTCGTGAGGTGATTCGAAACATTGCAGAATTATATTCATTTATGGATTTAAAATCCTGTAGACGCAAGTGCATCCATTCATATCGGGCTTGAGGAAGTATCACCGTCTTTTGATGATTATATCTTTCTTTGAGGTCTTTCCAAAGATCTGCAGGATCTTTTAATGTGAGATATTCATTTTTCAATCCTTCGTCAAGATGACGACGGAGAAAAATCATGGCTTTGGCTTAATCCTTCTGGGATGCATTATTTTTAGCCTTAATGGTATCTCCAAGATCCATTGAATCAAAATGGATTTCAGCATCTAATATCCTTGATAAATAATTGTTTTCAGATATATCAAGAGCATTGAATTCAAGATGAGAGAGCTTCGACATAATAAAAATTTGTTACATGAGTCTTCCTAAAAATTTGATCAAAGTCTCGTGCTGATAACGTATTGTAAAATAATTAAGAAAGATATAAGAAAGTATAAATAGAAAACTCTAGGATTACTAACCAAAATTACTATAACTAATATATTTACTAATTTTGTAGTAAAGAATATAAGAGAGGGAGAACAGTATAAGAGAGAGAGAGAGAGAGAGAGAGAGAGAGAGAGAGTGAAGAATGTTTTATTACTATCAGTTGTTATTGACCGTGTTGTCAGAACCAGACCGAACTGCCTGGGTGGACCGAAAACTCGGTGAACCGATAGCAGAACCGGTCCGGGCAAGCTTTCTAACCGGATAAAGAAGCAAACCGGAATAACTCGATTCGAATCGGCCGAGTTTGATCAAAACTGGTGAACCGGCGGGTTCCATTTAATCCGGACCGGTTCAAACTTTTAAATTTTTTTCGCTACACTTGAAATGTCGTCGTTTCTATTAAAATTAAAAAAACAAAAACAAAAACTAAAGCTATATAAAGTGAAACCCTAGCCTAGCTCCAGCCTCCATCGTCCATCACTCCATCCCCTTTCCCTTCCCAAACCTTTTGGCCATGAGAGACCACCATGAGAGCTGAGAGATAGTGTCTGAGACAGAGAGTGTGAGAGAGACAGAGACTCGTTCAGCCCACGCAGCAGCGCCACCTCACCTGGCACACCGTTGTCGTAGGAGGCAACCACACCAGTGCGCCACTCACCATAGCCACGAAGCACCTCCATCGAAGATTCAAGTTGCCTCCTGCTATTGCTACTGCTCGTCGCGTACTGCCTCCTGCTTGAGTGTCGTCACCACCGGTCTCCCTCTTCTCTGCTCGTCCTTCCATCCCTCCAGGTATGTATTTTTAATTTTTTATTTTTTTGAAGTTATTCAGGATATTGCATTTTCAATAATTTAGTACTGATAGTTAGAATTCATTGATTAATTGATTAATGATATTGATTATGTATGTTGGTTTCTGTTTGATTTCTATTAGAATTTAGATTGTTGATTGTTCAATTTTTTGCAAGTCCTATGACTTTATCAGATAATAGATAGCCAAAATGAAATGTTGAAACATATGGATTACCTCAGATGACAGCACCTCAAACTTTGATTTTGTTATAGTCTCATACAAGAAAATGTATCTGTCCAACAGAATTAGTATAACGACAAGATTACACATTGGTTTGGAGAAATAAAGCAGCAGGTATATCTATTTGAATGAGGATTAGACATGACAGACGTGCCATGCAACCAAAACCATGGTTGAAGCATCTTTGTGTAAAAATTGAATGATTAATTCAAGCAATTCTGATTCCAAAAACCAAGAAGCACATAATTCTATAGGTAATTTATTTGTGTATTTATCACAAAGAAGCACATATCAAGTGGAAAAAAAAGGAGGATGTTTTAGAGAAATACCGCCAAGACAATTCGTAAACAAGATCTTCAGGAGCTTCAGGAAGAACCTGAACAAGATTCATTAGTGTGATTTGAAACCTTATTAAAGCATACAATCTAGTTAATTACAAGTATAAAATAACAATTGTTAGACAATTGCAACATATTGTTGTTATATATGGCAAATGAGAACATGAATACTTCCACATATGTTTTTCTGTTTGATCTCTCTTATTTGTTGATTTATGTTTGATTTCTGTTCAGTTTGTTGATTATCCATTGTTGTTAGATTGTTGACTGTTGATTATCTGTTATATATGTTGGTTGCTATTGTATATTATTCTTAGTAGTTAGTGGATTGTTGTTGTGCATTATTCTTGGAGATTAGTCATTTAGTCCTGGTTGATTAGGAATTTAGGATGGCTTCATCAAAAATACCATCAGAAACACCTTCTCAGGAACAAGGATCAACTCCTGTGAGACTGGATTAACCGGTTCAACCAGTGATCTACCGGTTGGACCAGTAATCCAGTGACTCAGCAACCTGACCGGTTCGATCACCGGTTCGATTCTGATAACTATTGTTATTGATGATTGTTATCAGAGGCTTAAGCCTCTATTTATACACATATGGAACTTTGTTTTTCCACACTTCATTTATTGAAAAACAAAAAATTTCTTTCATTGAGAAACTGAGCCGCCCATATATTAATGGGCATCTAACTCAACTTCTTATCACAATAAATAACCATTTCTTCTCCTTTAGTAGACTTACTCCTTGTTGACGGGCTTTTTTCCCCTTAAAAAATACCCCTAAGAACTAGTTTATACACATGGTTAGTGATAAAGTCAAATATAAAAATTTTTTCAAAAGATATAAATAGATTTTTGTAATATTTTGTTAGATATTTTTTAAATTGTTGCATGTTAAACCATAAATGCTTTTATTTATTGGTTTAAATAAGTTTTTTATCCTTGTAAATTATCTATTTTTTGTTTAGTCCTTAAAAAATATCATTGAAAAAGATATTTTAACAAATAATTAAAGAAAAAATATTTTTAAATATTTGTGTTTTAAAATAAAAAATATAATAAGAAAAACTAGTTGTTTTCTTAAAAAACCCTACAAGAACCCTAATACGGTAATACCATAGCATCAGCTTCAAAACACCATAACTGACTCGACAAGGGTACTTTCTCTTCTTTCTCCTACTCTCTCAATTGGCTTTCTCACCGGCAGCGTGAATTCCGGCGGTGGAGCATAGTCCATCGGTGACTTAACAGCACTTATAGGTTCTTCTTCTCTCTTCATTTCCGCACTCTGACTCTACTTTTTTTCCCTTTCAGAATCTCGTTGTCCTCTGTTTACTGTTTCTCCTTATTTAGGTTTTTTTTCTTCCTGTTTGTGTTTGTTGTTCATTGGTGATTAAGTTTAACTAGGATTTGATGATGTTAACTGCATGTTCTGTTTTACTTTAACTTAGACTATGGAGATGATGAATGGTTCTGATATCATGTATGATTTCTTGTTTTCAAACATTTGTATATGTCATACATAGATGCAGAATGATGTTACATGTGTTTGTCCAAATAGCGCTTGATAACGTGCCATCTTGCATGTTGAATCGTTGATACTTGTTATGATACTGGTGTTTATTGTGGATGAACTTTGATGTGATGCAGTTATAAATTTATTTAGCTTCAACAATGTCATCATCGTCAGAAGACGAGTCAATGTCCAAAATGGAAGAACAAGAGAATCAGAATAAAGAAATGAAGCATGAAAATGGAGTGCTTGATTACATAATGAGCTTGGAAAGTGTGCCAACAAAGCTCCCTCCACATCTTGAGCTTCTCAGGACCCGGGTCCTCTACAATAACGATGCTCCTCAGCATGTAAAACCTTGCTATCTCTATGTTCATTTTTTATTTTTATTCTATTTTTTCCTTATGGTTCTCTCAAATCCAGTTTGTAATTTTATTATTTTGGAATTTGTGTTGTGTGTTTGTATAATAGGTGTTAATGAGTTTCAATGAAAACTTGTATTTTTTTCAGCTTATTTCACTTTTTGAGTGATTAAGTAATATTTATATGCTGGTTCTAAATTTTCTTTTCTTTTTCTTTTTTATCAGTTGCCTGCTATTTATGTTTTCCTATGTTGATATTTGTAGACAGATACCATACAGTATTCTGGTGCTTATGCAGCATTAGGTGTTGATAATAGCTTGCGGTTGGATAATTTCAGTCAAAACTTCAAAGTTAAAGTGAAGCGGCTCACAGATGATGACATGGAGTTTGATATGATTGGTATTGATCCTTCACTTGCCAATGCATTTTGAAGAATCCTTATAGCAGAGGTGAAATGTTTATTTAATACTTTCCCCAATATTTATAATCAGTATGTCAGACTTGTTTATCTTAAATATTGCATCATTTATAGTATATTTTGAAGTGCTTTGGTACATTTGGTTGGAACAAAAGGGTCCTTAATGATTCTTTTTTTAATGCCTCCGATGTTCCTCTCTAGCTGATATTAAAAGGGATTTGCATCCATTGTTACATAGTGTACCCATGTAGGTCTTAGCTAACTCATATTTATTTGTGGATTTCGTATCCTCATCTTTACGCTATGTCTTCCTTAATGAAATTTCTTTTTCTAATACAAAAAGTATTTATTTAATTTTTTTCACAATCTTATAGCCAAATATTATGTTCAAAAGAATTGAAGGATGAATTCCAACTGGCTGTTGTTTTTCTTTTTTTTTGTTGATGATGTCAGAAATAGGGATATGTTACTTTGCTTTGATGCTTTAGCCAAACAAAATTTTTTTTGATAAACTGTGGACCAGAATTACCCCTGGGTGTGTATAACATCTTCTGGCAGTGTTATTTTCACCTTTATGTGTTGCTCTTTCTTAGTTTCTTTCTCTCCAATTTTATGTTTTGCCATTAATAGTTTGATGGAAATTATCAAATTCTGATGTGATAGTTATAAATTTAGGTACTAACAATGGCTATTGAAAGAGTTTACATTGCAAACAATACATCACTTATACAAGATGAAGTTTTATCCCATAGATTAGGCCTCATACCAATCTGTGCTGATCTCAGGCTATTTGAATATCCAGGTCTGATTTCTATGTTGTCACCTAATTTGTTTTTGATTACGTAAATATCTTTGTTGTGTGATAGATAAAATTCTATATAGGTTGTTTTGCCATTTGTGTAGATGATCTCATAATATGGCAGACTTGAATTTGTCTCCTTTTTTTTGTTGTGAATAGATAATGCTGGGGATGATAGGAATGAAAAGAATATCATTGTCTTTAAACTACATGTTGCTTGCCATAAAGAACAGTCACGTATGACCGGTAAATGAGTCTGGCTCTTTTTTGATATTCAAATATTGCATTTAATTTTATTTGGCTATTTTAACTTTAATCATATTAGCAATCTTTCTTGTTTGATGATGTTGTAAAATGCAGTGAGATCAGATGAACTAAAATGGTTACCTAATGGGAGTGAGCTTATAGCTGAAGATGCCCAACCAAGTGCAAGTTCAAAACCAAAGACATTTACATCTTTTAATTGCAGTCAAGAATCGATTCCCGAAATTTTCAGCAATCCAATTGGTCCCAAATATTTTGATATTATATTAGCTAAACTTGGACCTGGTCAGGTAAAAATTCTATCTACCTCACTATTTAGGGTAACATACATTTCAATTAAGTGCTTGGTGATAAATAAACTGGAAAAAAAATTATCTGTAGCTCTTTATAGAGATTGTGTGAGTTTTGCATGTTATATATACTACATGCTATTTGTGTGTATTGATGTAGTAGTACTATGTGCTTTTCAATTGGAAACTTATCGAGCATAGTGCTTGAATAAGCATATTTGAATTGGAAACTATCAGGTCTCTCTCCCCCTTTCTTTCTGACAAAAACTAAAACTACCAGTATTTCTAACCTAATATTTGGTTTACTGTATATGTGTTTTAATAGAAAATTGAACTTGAAGCTCATGCAGTTAAAGGTGTTGGTAGCACATGCAAAATGGTCACCAGTTTCCACTGCTTGGTATCAGATGCTTCCGGAGGTAAGGGAATATCATATATCAGTGTTGCTAAAATTTATTGACTACCAAAACTTACAGAAACTTGGCCTCTGTATGTTTGACTTATATAGGTTGTCCTCTTGGAGATCATTGAGGATGATCTGGCTGTCAAACTACAAGAAAAATGTCCAGTTGGATTATTTGACATTGAAGATATTGGGGAAGGTATTTTTGTTTTTAGATCCATGCTTCTTACATCAGATATATCTTTCAATTGTTGACCACATTTTCTCTAGAAATTGCCATTGCTTTTGCATCAATTCCTTTTCCGTATTGTATACAACGTTATGTAAATTACGCAAATGATGTCAAGTTTTCCTGTTGTGTAATAACTAAATACTGAGTTAATGTTGGACAGGCAAAAAAAGGGGGCACGGTAGCTAGACCACGAGATTGCACTCTGTGTAGGGAATGCATTAGAAAGAGAAAAGAATGGGACGATCGTATATCGTTACGTTGTTTTAAAGATCATTTCATTTGTTTTTAAAGATCATTTCATTTGTAAGTACTATGGTTCTTGCTGAATTTGTTAAATTAGGCCTTCAAATTGTCTAAAGCTATCTTAATTTTTTTCTTTTCTTTTTGTATAAAAAATACTAAAGCACATGTAGGGCAGTGAGAGACAATTCCAAATAACAATGAGTAAACCAAAGAGAATATAGTACTATGTAAACTAAAAACATAATGTGTAGTGCAAAATTGCATAACAAGCATTCTGCCACCATATTTGATCTCTCTCTCTAGTCTTATTTTACTTATGTTTATCTGAAAATCTATATTTCAAAGTAATCTTGTGTAATTTTTCTTATAGGGATTATTGTTTTGATAGGTTCTCAAAATTACTTGCATATCTTTTACTTCCTTGTTTTTCTTCACTCTTGTAGTTACTATTGAATCAACTGGAGCATTGACCCCTGAAGTACTATTCGCTGAAGCTGTGAAGATTCTGGAAGACAAGTGTGAACGAGTAATTACTGAGCTTTCTTGATTTTCTATGTGGTATTTTGCAACGAAAGTAATGGTGAAAATGTAGCAGTGCATGATTATACATGGTTTGTATTGTTATTATCTTTATCTAATCCTCTAAGAATATAAATTTTTTTCTTAATATAAAAGCTCTCTTTTCTTGTAGTGAATTCAACCCTTTTAGCAAATAGGAAATTTGATTGGAGATTTTATACAAAAAAATTCCTCGTTTGAACAATCTAATTAAAGGCTCAAATTGTTCTCAAGGTAGAATACTTGATTTAATTTATACCTCTGAAGCCAAACAAAAACATGATTACAAAATGGAAAAAGAACTTTTCCTCTTGAAATTAATTTATCCCCTATGAACCCGAACCAAAATAAGCTTAACATATAATAAATGATTATTGTACAGCAATTGAGCAATGCATTTTAGGTCAGTTAGTTACCTACAACCGAAAGGTTTAGGAAACCAGAAAGGCAGAAAGCCAAGTAGCACTACAAGCAGTAACATGAAACCATGCTAGTCTTTATATCCGATGTGGTATTGTCCCCCCATACAATTGTAGACTTAGATAAATTATTTTAGTATTGACACATGGTTGTATAGGTTTAAGAAAATTATTTAAACAGGATTGGAGTTTAAAAATGAGATCCTGTCACATTACCTTTGACTTCATCCGAACACAACTACACTCAAGTGAACTCAAAAACTAACATGAATGATGCAGAGAAGCACAAATATTAGTGCTGTTAGGCTGTGTTCTGGAACAGAGAATGAGACTGAATTTAATTTAAGTATTGTGTTTAGTGTAGAGTATACAGGATTGAGTTATGTCTCAATATCTTATTTGGTTTAAGATAAAAACTAAAATGATTCAGGTAACCTTAATATACTTTTTTGTTTTTGATATTGGAATGGTAATGGTATTTTTTTGAAATGTGGACTGTTGGAGTATTATTCTCAAATGTGGAACCGTTTAATTAGAGAAGTAGAAATCGGACCATCCGATTTGTTAGGAGACAGAAATTGGGCCGTCCGATTTGTGTACCCCAAATTTTTTTAATTTTTTAAACACAAATCGGACGGTTCGATTTGTGTACATCCTGCAGTTTTAAAAAACACAAAAAATTATCATGTTAAGGTATATCACTCATACTACTTCCATATCTAAATTTTTTAGCCATCTTAATAACCTTATTATATTAAAAAAAATCCTAGCCCCTGTAATTGAAAGTAGCATTCAACCCCCTTCATCAAAACACTTCATCCCTGCCGCTGGCCCCGCACGTGTTTTCTTGTGTGCATTGCTTCTTAATCGTGGCGCCATGAATCATCTCACAGAATTGTGATATCGGCGCCTCCTCTTCCCATGACGTTAGAGCACACCACTGCGAAGGAACAGTGATTTCGGCGACACTTCTTGTAACACCCTACCACACAGAGCTTTACACCTCAAATGTAAAATAGAGGTGGCAAGGCGCTACGACCTCTATAAATAAAATATAAATACGTATAATAGCCAAAGGAAGGTATTATACTAGGAGTCTTGAAGAATAGGTAAAACAAATCACAAAATTTAAAA
The DNA here is from genome assembly GCF_014773155.1 of Arachis stenosperma. Classification (NCBI taxonomy): domain Eukaryota; kingdom Viridiplantae; phylum Streptophyta; class Magnoliopsida; order Fabales; family Fabaceae; genus Arachis; species Arachis stenosperma. The sequence goes on from NC_080378.1 coordinate 18,420,433, forward strand.
GCACAACTCTGATAAATAACGTAACTTGCATAAGACGAAACTACGGTTCTTATATATATGAGTAGAGGATCAAGATACAAAATATCAAGCTTCGAACTTAGCCTGCGAAGCTAAGGTTGGCCAGAGAATATATATATATATATATATATATATATATAACCCAAAATACATAAAAGCAACCCTAGTTCTCCATAAACCTCTACAAGGTGCAAAAGTGAAAGATATATATATAGGGAGAATCTATACATATATATAACAAAACAGAACAAAAGTATAATCCCAAAAAGCCCACTTCGCTGCGGAAGACTCCAGACGCCTAGCAAAGTGCCTCTCGACCTGCATCTGAAAAACACAACATTGATGGAATTAGAACCAGGAGTTCTCAGCATGGTAAATGTATCACACACATAAGATATAAGGTCCTGCGAATGCCAGAGGCAATCTTAGAACGCCGACACTCAAATTATAAGACTTAAAGAACTAAAACAGAAACCATAAAGTAGTGTGGTTTTCTAAGGATTCTAACTAAACAAAACCTTAAAACTTGACTAAACCCTATAACTTCCCGCCTTTCCTCCGATCCTCCAACACTAGTAGTACCGCACACAAAAACAAGTAAGCAAGGGTAAACATAGCTAGTATACAAGTACTGCAATTAGCGAATATAACAATTAACATAGTAAGTTCACTTAGGCATTCCCAATTAATGCACAAACAAGCAAGCAAACAATATGCACATGATGCATGCCTATCCTATGCCTGATGAGTCTCATCTGTCAGTTATCAAGCCAACCTGACAAGTCCGGTTGTTAAACCCTGGACTGTCCCTCGTCACGCATCCCATGAGTCTATGCATACATTTTTCCTCTTTTTATTCATAATTCATACATTCATATATAGAACTTTACTCAATGGGGGTTACCATTCTCAGAAATTTATACGTGTCCGGTCACCCTTACGACGTAGGGTCAACAGAGTATCGAGTCTCAACTTGGAACACGTGGTGGCAAGCCACAGTACTTTACCCAGGAAAACTCATATCTCAGATAGTCATTTCACATTCATTCATAAATATTTCAAAATCATTCATTACCTACTCATTATATAATTGCACTTTTATGCATAACTCATCATAACCTAGAGCAAGTGGGGGCGAAATCACAACCCTTGCATCTACCCGAGGAGCCTCTATACTAACCAACCTGGAGCAAGTGAGGCAAAACTACAACCCTTGCGTCTACCCAGGAGATACGTTCTCATATGCCCATGAGGAATAAATGAGGGGATCCTAACCTCCCACCATCTCGCTGGGGACGATTTTACGATACTAGGAGGAACAAAGAAGGGGATCCTCACCTTCCACCATCTTCTGGGGTCATACTTTTGAGAAAGAGTACTCAGATGCAACATTCATTCTTTTCTTTAGCTAGTTCATAATTCAAATATATATATACATATGCACCCTTCCTTCTCATACCGAAATCATCACTTCACAAACTTTCTTCATCTCCAAGTTACCACCTATTCCTAGCTTCAACTCATCACTAGACCTATTACTATGACGTAAGGTTAAAAGGATGAAAATAGAGGTTTAGAGGTTGAAATTTGAGCTTTAAAACATGAAAACATATTTTCGCTGAAACAGGGGTCATGCGTACGCGTGAGCCACCCATATACGTGGATACGTGTTTAGACCAAGATGCGTACACATACCTCATCTCGCGTACGCGTGCAAACCAGGTAGAATCGTCTGGTCACATTCAAGAAGTTTCGCGTACGCAGACAACCTGGATCACGCATACGCGTGGGCGTACATTTTGGCCCATTTTGCATAGGCAACTCTCCTTACGCGTACGCATGTATATGAAACAAAAATGTATGGTCGCGTAAGGGAGGTTCGCATATGCAAAAATTCCAGGTCACGCGTACGCGTGGGCGCATGTTTTGTGAAAATCTTTAACTAAGTCTGAAAAGCCACAGAATCCCCATTTTGAACCCTAAACTTCCGACACACAGAACCTTTTTGTTTTAAATCGTTTTTATTCCATTCTTTAAATGGCGTAAACTTCATGAACCCAATTTTCATATAAAACAATGAAATCATTCGGGGGTTCGGAAGCCAAGTTATGGCTTGCTAACAGATAAGCAGAGAATGACTGGAACTGCTTACCATACCTACAAAACCATGGTCAGAGGGAAAGTTATGTACTTCCATCTGGACAAAATAAGAGAAATCTTCAAATTACCTCAACTGCAAGATGATCCTGAATCCTTTAATAGGAGGATGGTGAGAGCAGATAAAGGGTTGGATCAAGTTCTAGAGGACATATGCCTCCCTAGAACTAAGTGGATAACCAATTCTAAGGGTGTCCCAAACCAACTCAAGAGGGGAGACCTCAAACCAATTGTAAAAGGTTGTCTAGACTTTATTGGGCGTTCTATATTTCCCACTAGCAACCGTTCTGAGGTCACCATCAAGAGAGCAGTGATGATTCATTGCATTATGCTTGGAAGAGAAGTGGAGGTTCATCATGTGATTGCTTGTGAGATCTACACAATTGCAAATAAGAATTCCACTGAAGCCAAACTAGCTTACCCAAGCTTGATCTCCTTGCTCTGTAAAGAGGCTGGGGTGAAGATGGGAGTAGATGAATTCATACCCATTGAACATCCAATCACCAAGAAGTCAATGGAAGGACAAATGCAAGACAACTCTATCAAAAGGAGGGCGCATGAGTTCCTCCCTGAATTCCCTGAAGTTGGCTACTGGGCCAGCCTAGAAGCATCTATCACCAAGTTGCAAGAGACTATGGAGCAACTGAAGGAAGAACAGCAGAATCAGAACTGCATGCTCTGTAAATTACTGAAGGAACAAGAGAAGCAGGGGCGTGAACTCCAAGAGATGAAATGCCAAAAGCTCTCCTCTCAAGCTGAGGGAGCATCCACTTCTCAAAATCAAGGTTGTTGAGTCCTAACTCTGTGAAAACCTCTATCATTAGGAGCCTATTTTTGCGTTTTTTTTATTCTTTTGTTTTCTAGTCTAATCTTATATCTATTTTTGAGTCTTGTTCTTAATTCATAATTAATAAAATTTAAAATTCATGTCTTAAAGCTATGAATGTCCTATGAATCCATCACCTCTCTTAAAAGAAAAATGCTTTAATCACAAAAGAACAAGAAGTACAGGATTTCAAAATTTATCCTTGAAACTGGTTGAATTAGTTTGATGTGGTGACAATACTTTTTGTTTTCTGAATGAATGCTTGAACAGTGCATATGTCTCTTGAATTTGTTGTTTTGAGAATGTTAAAAAATTGTTGGCTCTTGAAAGAATGAGGAAAAAGAGAACTGTTATTGAGGATCTAAAAAAAATTCATCAGATTGATTCTTGAAGCAAGAAAAAGCAGTGGATACAAAAAAAAATATATTTTCGAAAAAAAGAGAGAGAGAAAGAAAGAAAAAGAAAGAAATAAAGTTGTGATCCAAGGCAAAAAGAGTGTGCTTAAGAACCCTGGACACCTCTAATTGGGGACTCTAGCAAAGCTGGGTCACAATCTGAAAAGGTTCGCCCAATTATGTGTCTGTGGCATGTATGTATCCGGTGGTAATACTGGAAGATAGAGTGCTTTGGGCCACAGCCAAGACTCATACACTAGCTATGTTCAAGAATCATTATACTCAACTAGGAGAATCAATAACACTATCTGAGTTCTGAGTTCTTATAGATGCCAATCATTCTGAACTTCAAGGGATAGAGTGAGATGCCAAAACTGTTCGGAGGCAAAAAGCTACTAGTCCCGCTCATCTAATTGGAGCTATGTTTCCTTGATATTTTGGAGTCTATAGTATATTCTCTTCTTTTTATCCTATTTTGATTTTCAGTTGCTTGGGGACAAGCAACAATTTAAGTTTGGTGTTGTGATGAGCGGATAAATTGTACGCTTTTTGGCATTGTTTTTAGTATGTTTTTAGTATGATTTAGTTAGTTTTTAGTATATTTTTATTAGTTTTTAGCTAAAATTCACTTTTCTGGACTTTACTATGAGTTTGTGTGTTTTTCTGTGATTTCAGGTATTTTCTGGCTGAAATTGAGGGTCCTGAGCAAAAATCTGATTCAGAGACTGAAATGGACTGCAGATGCTGTTGGATTCTGACTTCCCTGCACTCGAAGTGGATTTTCTGGAGCTACAGAAGCCCAATTGGCGCGCTCTCAACGGCATTGGAAAGTAGACATCCTGGGCTTTCCAGAAATATATGATAGTCCATACTTTGCCCAAGATTTGATGGCCCAAACCGGCGTGGCAAATCAGCCTCAGAAATTCCAGCGTTTAACGCTGGAACTGGCATAAAACTTGGAGTTAAACGCCCAAACTGGCATAAAAGCTGGCGTTTAACTCCAGAAAAGGTCTCTACATGAAAATGCTTCATTGCTCAGCCCAAGCACACACCAAGTGGACCCAGAAGTGGATTTTTACGTCATTTACTCATTTCTGTATACCCTAGGTTACTAGTTTACTATTAATAGGATCTTTTGACATTGTATCAGTACCTCATGACATTTTTACACGTTTCTTTGTGTACTTTCCACGGCATGAGTCTCTAAACCCCATGGTTGGGGGTGAGGAGCTCTGCTGTGTCTTGATGGATTAATGCAATTACTACTGTTTTTTCATTCAATCATGCTTGCTTCTATTCCAAGATATTACTTGTTCTTAACCCAGATGAATGTGATGATCCGTGGCACTCATCATCATTCTCAACTATGAACGTGTGCCTGACAACCACCTCCATTCTACCTTAGATTAAGTAGATATCTCTTGGATTCTTTAATCGGAATCTTCGTGGTATAAGCTAGAACTGATGGCGGCATTCAAGAGAATCCGGAAGGTCTAAACCTTGTCTATGGTATTCTGAGTAAGATTCAATGATTGAATGACTGTGACGAGCTTCAAACTCCTGAAGGCAGGGCGTTAGTGACAGACGCAAAAGAATCACTGGATTCTATTCCGGCCTGATCGAGAACCGACAGATGATTAGCCGTGCTGTGACAGAGCATAAGAACATTTTCACTGAGAGGATGGGAGGTAGCATTGACAACGGTGAAACCCTACATACAGCTTGCCATGGAAGGAGCCTTGCGTGCTTGAAGAAGAAGACAGTAGGAAAGCAGAAATTCAGAAGATGGAGCATCTCCAAACCTCAACCTATTCTCCATTACTGCAAAACAAGTAACCATTTCATGTTCTTTTGCTTTTTACAATCAATCCTGATAATTTCTGATATCCTGACTAAGATTTACAAGATAACCATAGCTTGCTTCAAGCCGACAATCTCCGTGGGATCGACCCTTGCTCACGCAAGGTATTACTTGGACGACCCAGTGCACTTGCTGGTTAGTTGTGCGGAGTTGCAAAAGTGTGATTGCAATTTCGTGCACCACAAGTGCACTGGGTTGTCCAAGTAATAAACTTTACGTGAGTAAGGGTCGATCCCACGGAGATTGTTGGTATGAAGCAAGCTATGGTCATCTTGTAAATCTCAGTCAGGCAGATTATAATGGTTATAAAGGTTTTTGAAAATTAATAATAAATAAAGCATAAAATAAAGATAAAGATACTTATGTAAATCATTGGTGGGAATTTCAGATAAGTGTATGGAGATGCTTTGTCCCTGTTGAATCTCTGCTTTTCTACTGCCTTCCTTCAATCCTTCTTACTCTTTTCCATGGCAAGCTGTATGTAGGGCGTCACCGTTGTCAATGGATACTTCCCATCCTCTCAGTGAAAATGGTCCAAATGCTCTGTCACAGCACGACTAATCATCTGTCGGTTCTCGATCATGTTAGAATAGAATCCAGATTTTTTTGCGTCTGTCACCACGCCCAACAATTGCGAGTTTGAAGCTCGTCACAGTCATTCAATCCTTGAATCCTACTCGGAATACTACAGACAATGTTTAGACTTTTCGGATTCTCAAGAGTGGCCGCCAAAGGGTTCTAGTTTATACCACGAAGATTTTGATCAAGGAATCCAAGAGATATGCGCTCGGTCTAGGGTAGAACGGAAGTGGTTGTCAGTCACGCGTTAATAGGTGAGAATGATTATGAGTGTCACGGATCATTACATTCATCATGTTGAAGGGCAGTGGATATCTTAGAATAAGAAGAAGCCGAATTGAATAAAAGATAGTAGTAATTACATTAAAACTCGAGGTATAGCAGAGCTCCACACCTTTAATCTATGGTGTGTAGAAACTCCACTGTTGAAAATACATAAGTGATGGTGGTCCAGGCATGGCCGAGAGGCCAGTCCCCAAACGTAATCAAAAGACTGAATGATCAATGACTAGATTGCCAAAAAACTATGAATACAATAGTAAAAAGTTCTATTTATACTAAACTAGTTACTAGGGTTTACAGAAATAAGTAATTGATGCAGAAATCCACTTCCGGGGCCCACTTGGTGTATGCTTGGGCTGAGCTTGAGCTATACACGTACAGAGGCTTCTCTTCGAGTTAAACGCCAAGTTGTAACGTGTTTTGGGCGTTTAACTCTGGTTTGTGACGTGTTTCTAGCGTTTGACTCTAGAATGCAGCATGGAACTGGCGTTGAACACCAGTTTGCGTCGTCTAAAATTAAATAAAATATGAACTATCATATATTTCTGGAAAGCTCTGGATGTCTACTTTCCAACGCTATTGAGAGCGTGCCATTTGGAGTTCTGTAGCTCCATAAAATCCATTTCGAGTGCACGAAGGTCAGAATCCAACAACATCAGCAGTTCTTTGTCAGCCTTTTATCAGAGTTTTGCTCAGGTCCCTCAATTTCAGCCAGAAAATATCTGAAATCACAGAAAAACACACAAACTCATAATAAAGTCCAGAAATGTGAATTTAGCATAAAAACTAATGAAAACATCCCTAAAAGTAGCTAGATCCTACAAAAAACTACCTAAAAACAATGCCAAAAAGCGTATAAATTATCCGCTCATCACTTAGAAAGCAAGGATGCTCACATCGATGAGGGCAAAGCCTTCATTGATGATGAAATATAAAATTGCAAGAGGAGCAATCAATTGAAAGGATATCATCAATGTTACGATTACTTGTTATGCAATAATTGGTGTGATGAGTGTGAAATGTATTTTTTTGTGTAACATAAACCCAAGGAGAAAAAAGAATAAATTGAGTCAAATGGGTTACACAATTAAAAGTCACCAATTATTGTAAATGAATGGACCTTGCTTTAAAGAGATTGCCAAGTTAAGTCAAATGGTAAAAAATAGCACAAATCAAAGGCATTTGACTAATTGGAAAGGTTAAAGCATGCAATGGTTCAAAGCAACTCACGGGAAGCATATGAAGCACGGATAAACTAACCCGAAGTTATCTAGCAGTTGAACTTGATGGATTCTCTAAAACTCATTTCGAAAAGTATCAAGTTCAATCTAAGTAAAAATACAGGGATTTTTAGAAAATCGGGCAGCATTCCGGCAGTAATTTGGACGTTCTTGGATAGCAATCATAGCACAAATAGTTACTTGAGGTCACATATCAAACAAGCAGGGAATTCACATGACTTAGGCAGTATCAATCAAACATAGCAGCAGTGATATAGCAGCAAGGCAACACTAGTATGAACACAGAACAACTCAAAATCAGCATTCAACAGACAAGTAATCAAGCAGAGAATGAGCACAAACGGAGCAATTATCAGGCCTAGAATCCTCTAACCACATCCTAGCTACCTAACCGCAGTTATTTCTATCTATCCTAGCATGCAAAAATCAAATTCTAATCAACTATCAAGAACTAACACTAACAGCAGAAATAAACTACGAAAATAGAGCAGATTTTGGAGCAGAGGCTGGTAACCTGGAATGGGGGTAGAGCAGAAATTAGACTGGATAGGCAAGGGGTGAGGCAGAGGCAGAGAAAGAGTTGCCACCTCAGATGGTGGCGGCAGAGCTGCAGCGGCGGAGGTGCGCCAGTTGTGGCCGTGAGAGAGGGAGAAGATGGGTAAGAGAGAGAGGGGGTATGCTTGTGAACGAGAGAATGAGGATGAGAGGGAGAGGGGGTAGGGGGAGCGACGGTGGTCGCCACTGGCGTGGTGGTCGGAGTGTGGCAGGGAAGAAGAGAGGGTAGGAGAGGCGTTGGAGAAGAGAGTGGTTGGTGCGTCTGCGCGAGTGTTCGTCGCGCCCTAGGGTTATCCTGTTTTCAAATCGACGCGGGTGCGCATAGGGCGCGTCCGCATGAATTGATGAATTTGGGAACCAATGCGTGCGCGCCTTGCGTGCTTACGTGTGCTCAGTGAGAATTGGTAAGGGTGCGTGCACGCACAGTGCGCGCACGCGTGCTAGGGGTTGGGCTGGAGGCTTAATGTTGGCCCAGAGTTGGCACAACTTTCTGTATTTTGGTCTGGAAGTTACGTCACTGGATCGGCGCGCACGCGGCAACTGCGCGAGCGCGCGCATACTCTTATAGACTCATGGGCGCGAAAGCACGCAGTGCGCGTCCGCGCAATGGAGTTTGGGCCCTGGGCTTAGTGTTGGCCCAACGCCAGCATAACTCTCAGGAGGATATATATGGGCTGTTGCTATCAGCCTAGGGACGCGTACGCGGCAAGTGCGCGTCCGCGTGCTTTCCCCTAAGGGTGTATGGGCGCGCACGCACGTTGTGCACGTCCGTGTGGGACGAGTTGGGCTGAGAGCCTAATACGCACCTAAGGGAGGCCTAACTTTCTGGAAAATATAAGGTGGTGCATTTGCTCATGGACGCGTGCGCGCGGGTCTTTCCCCCCTTCTTCTTCTTTTTTTTGAAAAGGCAGGAAAAGGAATTCCCAAAAGCTTCCTATAATGCCTACAACTTTTTATTCAATCAAATATAGTACAATTCACAAAAAAAATGCAATTTGATTTTATTCATCTACTACTAAGCACAACATACATGTGACTATGCTAACAATCAATTTATACAAACAAATCTATATGAAATGAAGATCTACATGCAATTGCAACTCAAACCATTTATCAAATAAAACTAAAAGAGATTGGAAAGAGTTTACCATGGTGGGGTGTCTCCCACCTAGCACTTTTAGTTTAAGTCCTTAAGTTGCACATTTTAAGGAGCTTATTGTCATGGTGGCTTGTGCTTGTACTCATCCTTGAATCTCCAAGGCTCTTTGCTTCTCAATTGATTGATAGAATTTCCAACCATCTTCACTAAGCTTGGGTGAAGTTCTACCCAAGATATACGTTCCCATAGTTGGTCTTCACATAGCGAACCGGGATCCCATATCTTATCTTCACACCCATCCGGGAGTTGAGTTTCATGATTTTTTCGTACAAGTGGTTGACATAAGGGCGGTCGATACATGGAATTCTCCTTAGTCCACCAATTCCTCCTTCTAGACCCATACATAGTGGTTCTTGTCCCATCATAATCCCTATACCTTAAAGCTTTGATCTTAGTGAGCTTTATACCAAATCCAACCACTACACAACTCTTCTTACTTTTAATTCCACAAAGAGCTCTAAGTTGTCCATCTGTTTCAATCAAACCATATTCAAGCGAGAAAGTGAAGCTTAGGGATAAGAACTTTACCCACTTGAATGTTGTGTTGGATGGTGACTTGAGAGGGGAGACCTCCCCACACTTAGACAATGCAAGGTCTACTTCCTTGTGCTCTTCTTTGTGTATTTCCACCTCTTGACAAATTTCTTCAATTTCAACCTTCTTCCTTTTATTACTTGGCTTGGTGTCGTCTTCAAGAGCTTCGGTTTCTTGCCCAATGGGACGTGATTCAATTTTGGATAGGAATTCATTGATGAATAAATCCATTTCTTGGTCAACCTATTCATATTCTTCAATTTCAATATACACCATGCCAACTCTTTCTCCTTGGTAGCTCTCTTTCAATTCATTCTCTTCTTCATTGTTCACCAAGGGCATTGGGGGTTGTGCACACTCTTCTATTATTCCCACTCCATATCCACTAGGAAGAAATTCAATTGTAGATAGAAATTCCTCCATGATTGAATCTATTTCTTGATTAACCTCCCCGTATTCGTCAATCTTGATATGCTCTGGGGGTTGTTGAGATTCACATGGCGGTTCCGTATTTCTTGTATCTTGAACCACTTCCTCCTTTGTTTCAATAACCGTATGCTTCTCCAATTGTTCCATTACCACTTTTTCCTTTTTCACTGGATTTCGTGATATTTTCTCCATGCTTTGCTTTTCCCTTGGCTTTTCACATGGAGCTACGGAGACAACTTGAGTATTCAAACATTGGTGGGCTAAAGCGTGCACCATCTTGGTCAAATTGGTCACAAACTCAAATGTATCCCGCTTCATGACTTCTTGTCCTTGAAGTAACAATGTGAGAGGATCGTCTATTGGGGCTTGGGGTGAGTAGGAAGGTTCATTATTTTGGAGAGAGGTTCATGGTAAGAAGGTGGTTCCTCTTGGTAAAATTGTGGAGATAGTGTGCATTGAGGTGGTTCTTCATAATAATCATGATAGGGTTGTGGTAGTTCTAAAGGTTCTTGCTCATAATGATCATAAGAATATGGTACGGTTGGTTGGTTATATGATGTGTAAGGGTCACATAAAGATGCTTGGTAGAAAGGGGCTTGTGAGTATGGTTGAGCATCATGTTGAGGATAAGATTCATAGGCATATGGTGGTGGTTGATTATCACAAAAGGAGTTACCATAGCCATTAAGTTGACATGCATTAGGATGGTGATTATACCTATGAGTGTCTGGAGGATGTTGCCAATAGGAGTGATCAATTCCTTGAGGCTCCTCCCCTCTTGGAGTGTTCCATCCTTGGTACATGTTATCATTGAAGTGCACATTTCCTACAACACAATTAGGACCAAACTCATAGCCAAGATGAGAATTCATTATGGAAAGACAAGATAAAACTAACAAAATCTGGTAAACAAGCAAAATACAAGCTATTTACAATATTCACATATGTACAATAACCAATAACATAACACCATTGCAAATTCCCGGCAACGGCGCCATTTTGATGATTGGATTTTTGACGGTTTAGAATTTCACTAATGAAATCTCGTTGTAAAGTATAGTCTCTAGACCAACAATAATCCTTTCATACAAAAATTTTGTTTGTCACAAGTACAAACCCCTAAAATCTATAAACCGAAGTATTTAAACCTCGGGTCGTCTCTCAAAGGACTTGCAGGGTAGTGTTCTTGTTATTGGTTACGGACTTGTTTATTTTGGGGTTTTAGATGAGAAATATGAATAGTAAATGGTAAGGAAATTTTATTAACAAAATGGTCTTGGCAAGGTTTGGTTGTCAAGGATCTTCATCATCATCACTAGCCACAAGTATGGTAGTTGCAAGGATTAATAACCCCACTTAGTTATCCTTTAATCAAATAGCAAAGGAGAGTCAAGTGAGTTATATCAATCCAAGTCCATAAGTCCTAGCTTTCACTATTTGCATTAATGAAGGCTAGAGTCAAAGGCTATCAACTATCAATCACTTAGACACTAGTAACTCAAGAAATCCTAAGTTACCTTCTCAAGCAAAGAACATAAAATTCTACTCTAACATCCGTCCAAGCATTTCATCAAACACTTGGAAGGCACAAAAGGAAAGTATAGTAAATCACAACCAGAATGAATTCTAACTACAATTGAATGCAAAGAATTAACAACAACAATCAAGGAAATCACAATTATTATGAATTACCTCAAATTGCTTTATTGAATGAAAACAAAAGAACAACAATACATCCACAACAAAGTGAAGAATTACAATGATTAAAGCATAAAACTAGAAAGAGGAAGAAGAGAAGAATAAGAATTGATAAAGGAAAAGTGAATTAAAGCATGAATTAAACCTAGATCTAAGAGGAGAGATTAACCTAAACCTAATCCTAATTCTAGAGAGAAGTGAGAGCTTCTCTCTCTAGAAAACTAGTTCTAAACTAAACTAATGTCCTAATGAAAACATAACATGCCTTCCCCTTCAATCCTTGGTCCTTTAAAGTTCTTTGGTGCCAAAATGTGTTGCAACTGGGCCCCATAGCTTCCCAGAAATCGCTGGGCACGAGTTTTATTTAAAAATCACGTGCGGCCTTCGGCGCGGACGCGCACGGTACGCGTACGCACCCCTGATCGATATCGCAATGTGCGCGCGAGCGCCTTGTGCGCGTGTGCGTCCTTGGATGAGATCAGTTCTTTGGCTTTTTGTGCTTCTCTCCACTTGTATGCTTCCTTCCTTGCTCCTTTGATCCATGCCTAGCCTATTTTAACCTGAGATTACTAGCAAACACATCAAGGCATCTTATGGAATCAAGGATGAATTAAAATTACCAAAGTAAAGGCTTAAAAAGCATGTTTTTACATTCAAGCACAAATACGGGAGAGATAACAAAACCATGCTAATTCATTGGTTAAATGTGAGAAAATGTTATCATAATAATCTAAATTCAACATAAGATAGACCCTAAAAACGGGGTTTATCAGACTTCCATGATTTTTCCAATGTGATCCGAAAAGACCTTATTCATTAATCTATGATAAATAGCTCCCGCATTTTTAAGACCGAAAGGCATGACGATGTAGCAATAGTTTGCTTTTGGGGTTAAGAAAAAAGTTTTTTCTTGGTCGGGTGGATACATCGGGATTTGATTGTATCTTAAATATGCGTCCATAAACGAGAGGTATTTATACCCGGAGGAAGCATCGACCAGTGCGTCGATACTTGGGAGCGGATAAGGATTCTTTGGGCAGGCTTTGTTGAGATCAGTGTAGTCAGTGCACATTCGCCACTTTCCGTTTGATTTTTCCACCAAGACGACGTTAGCTAACCATAGTGGGTATTCGACTTCTCTTATGAATCCTGCCTCCAGTAGAGCTTGTACCTGCTCTTCCACAGCTTGAGAGCATTCTGGTCCGAGCTTTCTGTGCCTTTGTTGCACTGGCCGAGATCCTGGGTAGACTGCTAGTTTGTGGCACATTAACTTAGGGTCTATGCCCGGCATGTCTGCGGCCTTCCACGCAAAGAGGTCGACGTTATCTCGTAAGAACTGTATGAGCGATTCTTTTATGTCTCTTTGTAGGATTGTACCGATACTGGTCGTTTGGTCCGGGGTATCCCCGATCTGAACTTTCTCTATTTCGCCTTCGGGTTATGGGCGGAGTTCTTCCCGCCTCTGAACTCCAGTGAGTTCGATTGTGTGAAATTTTTCTCCTCTTCCTCTAAGGTTTAGACTTTCGTGGTAACAGCGGCGTGCCATCTTCTGATCTGCTTTTATTATAGCTATCCCTTCTACGGTTGGGAATTTCATGCATAGATGTGGAGTCGAGACTATTGCACCGAGCTGATTTAATGTTGTCCGACCTATTAAAGCATTGTATCCTAAACTTACGTCGACCACGATGTAATCTATCTTAAGTGTTCTTGACTAGTTTCCTTTTCCGAAAGTTGTGTGCAGCGAGATGTATCCCAGCGGTTGAACTGGGGTGTCTCCTAGTCCGAGCAGGCTGTTCAGATATGCTCTAAGTTCTTTTTCTTCCAAACCGAGCTTGTCAAAGGCAGTTTTGAATAAGATGTCGGCGGACCTCCCTTGGTCTATCAATGTGCGGTGGAAATTTGCATTTGCCAGTATAACGGTGATGACCATGGGATCGTCGTGTCCTGATATGATGCCGGATGCGTCTTCTTTGGTGAAAGTAATCGCGGGGATGTCGGGTGCTTCTTCCTTCCCTTCAACATGATATACGTCCTTAAGATGTCTTTTGCGAGATGATTTGGAGATTCCTCCCCTCGCGAATCCGCCGTGTATCATGTGGACATGTCTTTCTGGTGTACGAGGTGATCGCTCGGTTTGTCTGATATCTTCTGCTCTTCTTCTTTTTCTTTGCTCATCGTCTCGGGTGGCCAGATACCGATCTAGTTTCCCTTTTCTTACTAGTTTTTCTTTGACATTTTTTAAGTTGAAGCACTCATTAGTGGAATTCCCGCGAATTCGATGATATTCACAATATTCAGCCCGATTTCCTCCTCCTTTTTTGCCTTTGAGTGGTCGAGTTGGAGGTATTTTTCAATGTTGCAAACCTCTCTGTAGACATCTACGAGAGACACCCGAAGGGGGGTGTAATTGTGATATTTTTTGATCTTTTCTCCATGTCGATCTTCCTTCTTTTTGGATTCTTTGTCCTTATCCTGGGAGGTGAGGCCGGATTTTGAGGTCTCTCCCAGTCGAGAGTTTTCCTCCATGTTGATGTACTTCTCTGCTCGTTCTTGAACTTCGTTCAGAGATGTGGGGTGTATTTTTGATATAGATTGGCTAAAAGGTCCCTCTTGCAAGCCGTTGATGAGGCCTATAATGGCAGCCTCTGTTGTTAGGTTCTGTATGTCTAGGCACATTTTGTTGAATCTTTCCATGTAGTTGCGGAGAGTTTCCCGTTCTCCTTGCCTGATTCCTAATAGACTTGGAGCGTGCTTAGCCTTGTCTTTTTGGATGGAGAATCTGGCCAAAAACTTCTTGGCCAAGTCGTCGAAACTTGAGATGGACCTAGGAGGTAGATTGTCGAACCATCTAATTGTCAACTTTGTTAAAGTAGTCGGAAAGGCTTTGCAACGAACTGCATCTGAGGTGTTGGTGAGGTACATTCTACTTCTGAAATTACTGAGATGATGGCCAGGATCCGTAGTGCCGTCGTATAAAGTCATATCTGGGAGTTTAAAGTCCTTTGGGATTTTGGTCTTCATGATCTCCTTGGTGAATGGATCTTGTTCTTTGTGGGAGCTGTCCTCATGAGGGGATCGGTTGGCTTTGGTCTTAAGATCGGCTTCGAGTTTTAGGAGTTTGTCCTCCAATTCCCGGCGTTGCCTTATTTCCTTCTGTAGGTCTTTCTCAGCCTCAAGTTGACATAGGGCCTCTTCTTCAAGTTGTTTTAAACGGTCTTGAAGCGCCTCCACGGCTCCTGCATTTGGAGAATTCTTTTTGTTAAGTTGAGGAGTATCCTTTGATGTAGTGTCCGTGTTTTGTGTGGTGTTCTATCCTTTAGATCTGAATTGTGGTCGTTCTCATGGTCGTTCGCCATAATGATGGGATGACTTCCAGGTTCCCCGGTAACGGCACCAATGTTTCGAGGGTTACCTGAAACTGTAGGTCGATCTCGGATGAGATCTTCTGTACTGGTTGGAGCAGTTTTGTCCGACTTGTTGGACTTGGTGGTGCGGCTGATCCTTCGTCACCTGAGGGTGGGGATACTTGCAAGGGACTCTGATGCTTAAGTTAGCAAGGGTATTAAGCAGGTTGTTTGTAGAATCAAGGTATGAGTTATACCTGGGTGCTCTAGTGTATTTATAATGGTGTAGAGCGAATTTCTTAGATAAGATAAGTTAATTATCTTATCTTATCTTTATCTTTTGAGTGAGGTCACTGGTGGACGAAATTGTGATCACTACAACTTCGCACAACTAACCAGCAAGTGTACTGGGTCGTCCAAGTAATAAACCTTACGCGAGTAAGGGTCGATCCCACAGAGATTGTTGGTATGAAGCAAGCTATGGTCACCTTGTAAATCATAGTCAGGCAAACTCAATTGGTTATGGATGATGAATAAAACATAAAGATAGAGATAGAGATACTTATGCAATTCATTGGTGGGAATTTCAGATAAGCGTATGGAGATGCTGTGTTCCTTCCGTCTCTCTGCTTTCCTACTGTCTTCATCCAATCCTTCTTACTCCTTTCCATGGCAAGCTGTATGCAAGGGTTTCACCGTTGTCAGTGGCTACCTCCCATCCTCTCAGTGGAAATATTCAACGCACCCTGTCACGGCACGGCTATCCAGCTGTCGGTTCTCGATCATGTCGGAATAGAATTCAGTGATTCTTTTGCGTCTGTCACTAACGCCCCACAATCGCGAGTTTGAAGCTCGTCACAGTCATTCAATCATTGAATCCTACTCAGAATACCACAGACAAGGTTTAGACCTTCCGGATTCTCTTGAATGCTGCCATCAATTCTAGCTTATACCATGAAGATTCCGGTTAAAGAATCCAAGAGATATCCATTCAAGCCTTGTTTACTTGTAGAACAGAAGTGGTTGTCAGGCACTCGTTCATAAGTGAGAATGATGATGAGTGTCACATAATCATCACATTCATCATGTTCTTGGGTGCAAATGAATATCTTAGAATAAGAACAAGCGGAATTGAATAAAAGAACAATAGTAATTGCATTAATACTCGAGGTACAGCAGAGCTCCACACCTTAATCTATGGTGTGTAGAAACTCCACCGTTGAAAATACATAAGAACAAGGTCTAGGCATGGCCGTGAGGCCAGCCTCCCAATGATCTAAGAACTAGATGTCCCAAGATGATCTAGAGATCTAAAAATGATCAAAAGATGAAAATACAATAGTAAAAGGTCCTACTTATAGAGAACTAGTAGCCTAGGGTTTACAAAGATGAGTAAATGACATAAAAATCCACTTCCGGGCCCATTTGGTGTGTGCTTGGGCTGAGCATTGAAGCATTTTCGTGTAGAGACTCTTCTTGGAGTTAAACGCCAGCTTTTGTGCCAGTTTGGGCGTTTAACTCCCATTCTTGTGCCAGTTCTGGTGTTTAATGCTGGGAATTCTGAGGGTGACTTTGAATGCCGGTTTGGGCCATCAAATCTTGGGCAAAGTATGGACTATCATATATTGCTGGAAAGCCCAGGATGTCTACTTTCCAACGCCGTTGAGAGCGCGCCAATTGAGCTTTTGTAGCTCCAGAAAATCTACTTTGAGTGCAGGGATGTCAGAATCCAACAGCATCTACAGTCCTTTTAGGTCTCTGAATCAGATTTTTGCTCAGGTCCCTCAATTTCAGCCAGAAAATACCTGAAATCACAGAAAAACACACAAACTCATAGTAAAGTCCAGAAAAGTGAATTTTAACTAAAAACTAATAAAAATATACTAAAAACTAACTAGATCCTACTAAAAACATACTAAAAACAATGCCAAAAAGCGTACAAATTATCCACTCATCAGTCACCTTATCTTCAAGGGAACCGCCTTTCTCCCTGTAGGCTTGGACTGCCTTGGGCTTTGGTGTGCGATCCTTCATTTGGGCCCTTCTTTGGGCTTTCCTAGTGACTTGGCCGAGCTCTTTGAGGAGAGGTCAGATTATCCTGACCTGAAGAGGTCGGTCGCTTTGTCTGTAGAACCTCCCGCGTCGGACAGCTCGACCCTGGGTATGAACAGTTTTTTTTACAAGAAAGAAAATGTCATGTATTTCAAGTCTTCATTTTAACTTAAATACAAGTAGAGCTTGTCTCCATAAGAGTTAGTGTGAGTTGTGCAAAAACAATAAGAGAAACCAAGGCCAAGAGGGATCATCAAACAAAGTAAGAAACAAGAAACTAAGTGTAGGACCTTGGATGAACTAAAAAGAAAATGAGTCATGGAGAGCAACTAGTCCTAAAAGGTATAACAAAGGAAGACTAAGGGGTGTTCCTTGAATATCCATAGAACCAAGAGGTAGTAAACAATAAAGGCCCAAGGCTTTGAGCATCAACTACTGAGATAGAAAAGGAAACATTAAAAAAGCACAAAAAGAATTAATGATCTTACTAGATGCTTGTGGTGAAGATGTGTCAAGAAGAGACCTGGGCAAGTAAATTCTTAGGGGTGTCTCAACACCCAGTACCCTAAAACCAACTGGTTTGGGAGTGCTAATTGAAAGCCTAATTAAAGGCTTGTTTTGAGACAAAACACTTAGAGTCGTGGTCAAGAAAGCAAAACAACCCTTACTACTTCAAGGTGACAATCAATAGAAAGGACCCCTGAAGCCTATACCTGAAGGAACCCTCAAGGGTCCAAGAGCTTTCCATGATAATTAAAACATTCATACATGTGCTGGACACTTACTTTTACTCTTAGTTGTATTGCAATCATTCGAAGCCAAGGCCTCAAGATATAAAGGTTTACTCACATTGATTTGCTTGGGACAAGCAAAGCCTAAGTTTGGTGTTGTGATGACTTGCATCATCTACCCTTCTTTCTTGCATAAAGAAGAACATAAAAGAGCATAAATCCCATTTGATCAGTACAATTCATGCATTATTTGATGAATATTATGGTACACTACTCTGAGATGAGTTGTGCTGAATTTCAAGTGAAAAAGGCATCCAAAAATGGGTAGAAGACAAACAAGAAGCTAGGCGTGTGAAACTGGCGTGCCACTTAGAGCAAACACAAAAAAAAATACACTGGCGTGGCATGCCAGGAGCTAGGCGTGGCACGCCAGTACTAAATTACAGAAGGGAGATCCAAGCATGCATGTGGGCGTGGCACGTGGTGCGCAAAATTGTGAACAATACTTTTCACAACTCTCATAATCCCCGGTAATGAACGCCAAAAACTTGGTGTTCAATACCATGGCATAAACACAACTTCGCACAACTAACCAGCAAGTGCACTGGGTCGTCCAAGTAATAAACCTTACGCGAGTAAGGGTCGATCCCACGGAGATTGTTGGTATGAAGCAAGCTATGGTCATCTTGTAAATCTTAGTCAGGCAAACTCAAATGGGTATGGTGATAAACGCATAAAACATAAAGATAAAGATAGAGATACTTATGTAATTCATTGGTAGGAATTTCAGATAAGCGTATGAAGATGCCTTCCCTTCCGTCTCTCTGCTTTTCTACTGTCATCATCCAATCCTTCTTACTCCTTTCCATGGCAAGCTTAAGCAAGGGTTTCACCGTTGTTAGTGGCTACCTCCCATCCTCTCAGTGGAAATGTTCAACGCACCCTGTCACGGCACGGCTATCCATCTGTCGGTTCTCGATCAGGCCGGAATAGAATCCAGTGATTCTTTTGCGTCTGTCACTAACGCCCCGCCTGCTAGGAGTTTGAAGCACGTCACAGTCATTCAATCATTGAATCCTACTCAGAATACCACAGACAAGGTTAGACCTTCTGGATTCTCTTGAATGCCGCCATCAGTTCTAGCCTATACCACGAAGACTCTGATCTCACGGAATGGCTGGCTCGGTTGTCAGGCGAGCACTCGGTTGTCAGGCGATCAACCATGCATCGTGTACCAGGAATCCAAGAGATATTCACCCAATCGAAGGTAGAACGGAGGTGGTTGTCAGTCACACGTTCATAGGTGAGAATGATGATGAGTGTCATGGATCATCACATTCATCAAGTTGAAGAACAAGTGATATCTTAGAACAAGAACAAGCGGAATTGAATAGAAGAACAATAGTAATTGCATTAATACTCGAGGTACAGCAGAGCTCCACACCTTAATCTATGGTGTGTAGAAACTCCACGGTTGAAAATACATAAGAACAAGGTCTATGCATGGCCGAATGGCCAGCCTCCCAAAGAGGGTTCAATCATAAAAACATGATCAAAAGCTCCGATGATTGAAAGATGTAAATACAATAGTAAAAGGTCCTACTTATAGAGAACTAGTAGCCTAGGGTTTACAGAGATGAGTAAATGACATAAAAATCCACTTCCGGGCCCATTTGGTGTGTGCTTGGGTTGAGCAATGAAGCATTTTCGTGTAGAGACTCTTCTTGGAGTTAAACGCCAGCTTTGGTGCCAGTTTGGGCGTTTAACTCCCATTTTGGTGCCAGTTCTGGCGTTTAACGCTGGAATTCCTGAGGGTGACTTTGAACGCCGGTTTGGGCCATCAAATCTTAGGCAAAGTATAAACTATCATATATTGCTGGAAAGCCCAGGATGTGTACTTTCCAACGCAATTAAGAGCGCACCAATTGGGTATCTGTAGCTCTAGAAAATCCACTTCGAGTGTAGGGAGGTCAGAATCCAACAGCATCTGCAGTCCTTTTCAGCCTCTGAATCAGATTTTTGCTCAGGTCCCTCAATTTCAGCCAGAAAATACCTGAAATCACAGAAAAACACACAAACTCATAGTAAAGTCCAGAAAAGTGAATTTTAACTAAAAACTAATAAAAATATATTAAAAACTAACTAGATCATACTAAAAACATACTAAAAACAATGCCAAAAAGCGTACAAATTATCCGCTCATCACAACACCAAACTTAAATTGTTGCTTGTCCTCAAGCAACTGAAAATCAAATAAGATAAAAAGAAGAGAATATACAATGAATTCCAAAAACATCTATGAAGATCAGTATTAATTAGATGAGCGGGGCTTTTAGCTTTTTGCCTCTGAATAGTTTTGGCATCTCACTCTATCCTTTGAAATTCAGAATGATTGGCTTCTTTAGGAACTCAGAATCCAGATAGTGTCATTGATTCTCCTTGTTAAGTATGATGATTCTTGAACATAGCTACTTATTGAGTCTTGGCCGTGGCCCAAAGCACTCTGTCTTCCAGTATTACCACCGGATACATACATGCCACAGACACATAATTGGGTGAACCTTTTCAGATTGTGACTCAGCTTTGCTAGAGTCCCCAATTAGAGGTGTCCAGGGTTCTTAAGCACACTCTTTTTGCCTTGGATCACAACTTTATTTCTTTTCTTTTTCTTTCTTTTTCTCTCTTTTTTTTTTCGATTTTTTTTTGAATCGCTACTTTTTCTTGCTTCAAGAATCATTTTAATGATTTTTCAGATCCTCAGTAACATTTCTCCTTTTTCATCATTCTTTCAAGAGCCAACATTCATGAACCACAAATTCAAAAGACATATGCACTGTTTAAGCATACACTCAGAGAACAAAAGTATTGCCACGACATCAAAATAATTAAACTGTTATAAAATTCAAAATTCATGCAATTCTTCTCTTTTTCAATTAAGAACATTTTTCATTCAAGAAAGGTGATGGATTCATAGGACATTCATAACTTTAAGGCATAGACACTAAGACACTAATGATCACAAGACACAAACATAGATAAACATAAGCACTAAAATTCAAAAAACAGAAAAATAAAGAACAAGGAAATTAAAGAACGGGTCCACCTTAGTGATGGCGGCTTGTTTTTCTTCTTGAAGATCCTATGGAGTGCTTGAGCTCCTCAATATCTCTTCCTTGTCTTTGTTGCTCCTCTCTCATGATTCTTTGATCTTCTCTAATTTCATGGAGGATGAATGAGTGTTCTTGGTGCTCCACCCTTAGTTGTCCCATGTTGGAACTCAATTCTCCTAGGGAGGTGTTTAGTTGCTCCCAATAGTTTTATGGAGGAAAGTGCATCCCTTGAGGAATCTCAGGGAGCTCACGATGAGTGGGGTCTCTTGTGTGCTCCATCCTCTTCTTAGTGATGGGCTTGTCCTCATCAATGGGAATGTCTCCCTCTATGTCAACTCCAACCGAATAACAGAGGTGACAAATGAGATGAGGAAAGGCTAACCTTGCCAAGGTAGAGGACTTGTCCGCCACCTTATAAAGTTCTTGGGATATAACCTCATGAACCTCTATTTCTTCTCCAATCATGATGCTATGGATCATGATAGCCCGGTCTATGGTAACTTCGGACCGGTTGCTAGTGGGAATGATTGAGCGTTGGATAAGCTCCAACCATCCCCTAGCCACGGGCTTGAGGTCATGCCTTCTCAATTGAACCGGCTTCCCTCTTGAATCTCTCTTCCATTGGGCGCCCTCTTCACATATAACTGTGAGGACTTGGTCCAACCTTTGATCAAAGTTGACCCTTCTAGTGTAAGGATGTTCATCTCCTTGCATCATGGGCAAATTGAATGCCACCCTTACACTTTCCGGACTAAAATCCAAGTATTTCCCCCGAACCATTGTAAGCCAATTCTTTGGGTTCGGGTTCACACTTTGATCATGGTTCTTGGTGATCCATGCATTGGCATAGAACTCTTGAACCATCAAGATTCTGACTTGTTGAATGGGGTTGGTAAGAACTTCCCAACCTCTTCTTCGGATCTCATGTCGGATCTCCGAATATTCACTCTTTTTGAGTGAAAAAGGGACCTCAGGGATCACCTTCTTCAAAGCCACAACTTCATAGAAGTGGTCTTGATGCACCCTTGAGATGAATCTTTCCATCTCCCATGACTCGGAGGTGGAAGCTTTTGCCTTCCCTTTCCTCTTTCTAGAGGTTTCTCCGGCCTTGGATGCCATAAATGGTTATGGAAAAACAAAAAGCAATGCTTTTACCACACCAAACTTAAAATGTTTGCTCGTCCTTGAGCAAAAGAAGAAAGAAGAGAGTAGAAGAAGAAGAAATGAGGAAGAAGGGAATGGCTTTGTGTTCGGCCAAAGGGGGAGAAGTAGTGTTTAGGTTGTGTGAAAATGAAGGAGTGTAGATGGGTTTATATAGGAGAGGGGGAAGGGTAGGGTTCGGTCAATTGAGGGTGGGTTTGGGTGGGAAAGTAGTTTTGAATTTAAATGGTGAGGTAGGTGGGGTTTTATGAAGGATGGATGTGAGTGGTGAAGAGAAAGATGGGATTTGATAGGTGAAGGGTTTTTTTGGGGAAGAGGTGTTGAGGTGATTAGTGAATGGGTGAAGAAGAAATAGAGAGTGGTAGGGTAGGTGGGGATCCTGTGGGGTCCACAGATCCTGAGGTGTCAAGGAAAAGTCATCCCTGCACCAAATGGCATGCAAATATGCGTTTTTAGCCAATTCTGGCGTTAAACGCCGGGCTGGTGCCCATTTTTGGTGTTTAACGCCAGCTTCTTGCCCTTTTCTGGCGTTTAACGCCAGTCTGGTGCCCCTTTCTGGCGTTAAACGCCCAGAATGGTGCCAGACTGGGCGTTAAATGCCCAACAGCTAGCCTCACTGGCGTTTAAACGCCAGCACGCTCTCCTCCAGGGTGTGCTGTTTTTCTTTCTGTTTTTCAATCTGTTTTTGCTTTTTTCATTGATTTTGTGACTTCTCATGATCATCAACCTACAAAAGAACATAAAATAACAAAGGAAAATAGATAAAATATAACATTGGGTTGCCTCCCAACAAGCGCTTCTTTAATGTCAGTAGCTTGACAGAGGGCTCTCATGGAGCCTCACAGATGCTCAGAGCAATGTTGGAACCTCCCAACACCAAATTTAGAGTTTGAATGTGGGGGTTCAACACCAAACTTAGAAGTTGGTTGTGGCCTCCCAACACCAAACTTAGAGTTTGACTGTGGGGGCTCTGTTTGGCTCTGTTTTGATAGGAGCTCTTCATGCTTCCTCTCTATGATGACAGAGGGATATCCTTGGGCCTTAAACACCAAGGATTCTTCATTCACTTGAATGATCAACTCTCCTCTATCAACATCAATCACAGCCTTTGCTGTGGCTAGGAAGGGTCTGCCAAGGATGATGGGTTCATCCATGCACTTCCCAGTCTCTAGGACTATGAAATCAGTAGGGATGTAATGGTCTTCAACTTTTACCAGAACATCCTCTACAAGTCCATAAGCTTGTTTTCTTGAATTGTCTGCCATCTCTAGTGAGATTTTTGCAGCTTGCACCTCAAAGATCCCTAGCTTCTCCATTACAGAGAGAGGCATGAGGTTTACACTTGACCCTAAGTCACACAAGGCCTTCTTGAAGGTCATGGTGCCTATGGTACAAGGTATTGAAAAATTCCCAGGATCCTGTCTCTTTTGAGGTAATTTCTGCCTAGACAAGTCATCTAGTTCTTTGGTGAGCAAAGGGGGTTCATCATCCCAAGTCTCATTTCCAAATAACTTGTCATTTAGCTTCATGATTGCTTCAAGGTATTTAGCAACTTGCTCTTCAGTGACATACTCATCCTCTTCAGAGGAAGAATACTCATCAGAGCTCATGAATGGCAGAAGTAAGTCCAATGGAATCTCTATGGTCTCATTTTGAGCCTCAGATTCCCATAGTTCCTCATTGGGGAATTCATTGGAGGCCAGTGGACGTCCAGTGAGGCCTTCCTCAGTGGCGTTCACTGCCTCTTCTTTCTCCCAAAATTCAGCCATGTTGATGGCCTTGCACTCTCCTTTTGGATTTTCTTCTGTATTGCTTGGAAGAGTACTAGGAGGGAGTTCAGTAATTTTCTTGCTCAGCTGACCCACTTGTCCTTCCAAGTTTCTGATGGAGGACCTTGTTTCAGTCATGAAACTTTGAGTGGTTTTGATTAGATCAGAGACCATGGTTGCTAAGTCAGAGGTATTCTGCTTAGAAGTCTCTGTCTGTTGCTGAGAAGATGATGGAAAAGGCTTGCTATTGCTAAACCTATTTCTTCCATCATTATTGTTGTTGAAACCTTGTTGAGGTCTCTGTTGATCCTTCCATGAGAAATTTGGATGATTTCTCCATGAAGGATTATAGGTGTTTCCATAGGGTTCTCCCATGTAATTCACCTCTTCCATTGAAGGGTTCTCAGGATCATAAGCTTCTTCCTCAGATGAAGCCTCCTTAGTACTGTTTGGTGCATTTTGCATTCCAGACAGACTTTGAGAAATCATATTGACTTGTTGAGTCAATATTTTGTTCTGAGCCAATATGGCATTCAGAGTGTCAATCTCAAGAACTCCTTTCTTCTGACTAGTCCCATTGTTCACAGGATTCCTTTCAGAAATGTACATGAATTGGTTATTTGCAACCATTTCAATCAGTTCTTGAGCTTCAGTAGGCGTCTTCTTCAGATGAAGAGATCCTCCAGCAGAGCTATCCAAAGACATTTTGGATAGTTCAGAGAGACCATCATAGAAAATACCTATGATGCTCCATTCAGAAAGCATATCAGAAGGACACTTTCTGATTAATTGTTTGTATCTTTCCCAAGCTTCATAGAGGGATTCTCCATCCTTCTGTCTGAAGGTTTGGACTTCCACTCTAAGCTTACTCAATTTTTGAGGTGGAAAGAACTTTGCCAAGAAGGCATTGACTAGCTTTTCCCAAGAGTCCAGGCTTTCTTTAGGTTGAGAGTCCAACCATGTCCTAGCTCTGTCTCTTACAGCAAAAGGGAATAGCATAAGTCTGTAGACCTCAGGGTCAACCCCATTAGTCTTGACAGTGTCACAGATTTGCAAGAACTCAACTAAAAACTGATGAGGATCTTCCAATGGAAATCCATGGAACTTGCAATTCTGTTGCATTAGAGAAACTAATTGAGGCTTAAGCTCAAAGTTGTTTGCTCCAATGGCAGGGATAGAGATGCTTCTCCCATAGAAGTCGGGAGTAGGTGCAGTAAAGTCACCCAGCACCTTCCTTGCATTGTTGGCATTGTTGTTGTTTTCGGCTGCCATGTGTTCTTCTTCTTTGAAGAATTCGGTTAGGTCCTCTACAGAGAGTTGTGCTTTAGCTTCTCTTAGCTTTCTCTTCAAGGTCCTTTCAGGTTTAGGATCAGCCTCAACAAGAATTCTTTTGTCTTTGCTCCTGCTCATAAGAAAGAGAAGGGAACAAGAAAATGTGGAATCCTCTATGTCACAGTATAGAGATTCCTTTAGGTGTCAGAGGAAAAGAAAAGTAGAAGACAGAAGTAGAAAATTCGAACTTATCAAAGAAGATGGAGTTCGAATTTCGCATTAAGGAATAGTGTTAGTCCATAAATAGAAGGATGTGGGAAGAAGGGAAGTCATTTTCGAAAATCAAGTAAAAGATTTTGAAAACGTTTTTGAAAAAAAAAGTCTTTAATTTTCGAAAACTAAGTAAAAAAAAGAAAAATGATTTTTGAAAAAGATTTTGAAATTAGAAATTAAAAAGATTTGATTGAAAACTATTTTGAAAAAGATGTGATTGAGAAGATCTGATTGGTTTTAAAAAGATGTGATTGAGAAGATATGATTTGAAAAACATTTTAAAAAGATTTGATGTTTAAAATCAATGACTTGGCTATCAAGAAAAGATATGATTCAAACATTAAACCTTTCTCAACAGAAAAGGCAACATACTTGAAATGTTAAATCAAATCATTAATTGATAGCAAGTATCTTTAAAAATAGAAAGAAATTGATTTTGAAAAAGATTTGATTGAAAAGATTTGATTTGAAAAAGTTTAGATTTTGAAAAGATTTTGAAAACTTAAAAAAAAATTGATTTGAAAACAAAATCTTCCCCCTTGTGCCATCCTGGCGTTAAACGCCCAGAATGGTGCACATTCTGGCGTTTAACGCCCAAAATGCTACCCTTTTGGGCGTTAAACGCCCAACCAGGTACCCTGGCTGGCGTTTAAACGCCAGTCTGTCCTTCTTCACTGAGCGTTTTGAACGCCCAACTTTTTCTGTGCAATTCCTCTGCTGTATGTTCTGAATCTTCAATTCTCTGTATGATTGACTTGAAAAGACACAAATTAAAAATATTTTTGGATTTTTAATAATAAGGAATAATCAAAATGCAACTAAAATCAAATAACAATGCATGCAAGACACCAAACTTAGCAGTTTGTATACTACTGACACTAACAAAATGAGAATGCATATGAGACACACAAAACACTCAAGTCAATAGAATTCAAAGATCAGAGCACGAAAATCATCAAGAATTACTTGAAGATCCTTAAGACACATGAATGAATGCATGCAATTGACACCAAACTTAAGATGAGACACTAGACTCAAACAAGAAATATTTTTTGTTTTTATGATTTTGTAATTTTTTTTTGGATTTTCGAAAATTAAGTGGAAAAAGATATCAAAATTCTTAATGAGAATTCCAGGAATCAGTGCAATGCTAGTCTAAGACTCCGGTCCAGGAATTAGACATGGCTTCACAGCCAGCCAAGCTTTCAAAGAAAGCTTCGGTCCAAAACACTAGACATGGCCAATGGCCAGCCAAGCCTTAGCAGATCACTGCTCCAACAGCAAGATTGATAAAAATCAACAAGCTCTTGTGATGATAAGTTGAAACCTCGGTCCAATGAAATTAGACATGGCTTCACAGCCAGCCAGACTTCAACAAATCATCATGAAACTCTAGAATTCATCTTCAAGAATTCCGAAAAAAATACCTAATCTAAGCAACAAGATGAACCGTCAGTTGTCGAAACTCGAACAATCCCCGGCAACAGCGCCAAAAACTTGGTGCTGTTGCCGGATCAAAAATTTGGCACTGATGTTACCGGACCAAAAGCTTGCCGAAAACTCGAACAATCCCCGGCAACGGCGCCAAAAACTTGGTGCGCGAAATTGTGAACAATACTTTTCACAACTCTCATAATCCCCGGTAATGAACGCCAAAAACTTGGTGTTCAATACCATGGCATAAACACAACTTCGCACAACTAACCAGCAAGTGCACTGGGTCGTCCAAGTAATAAACCTTACGCGAGTAAGGGTCGATCCCACGGAGATTGTTGGTATGAAGCAAGCTATGGCCATCTTGTAAATCTTAGTCAGGAAAACTCAAATGGGTATGGTGATAAACGCATAAAACATAAAGATAAAGATAGAGATACTTATGTAATTCATTGGTAGGAATTTCAGATAAGCGTATGAAGATGCCTTCCCTTCCGTCTCTCTGCTTTCCTACTGTCTTCATCCAATCCTTCTTACTCCTTTCCATGGCAAGCTTAAGCAAGGGTTTCACCGTTGTCAGTGGCTACCTCCCATCCTCTCAGTGGAAATGTTCAACGCACCCTGTCACGGCATGGCTATCCATCTGTCGGTTCTCGATCAGGCCGGAATAGAATCCAGTGATTCTTTTGCGTCTGTCACTAACGCCCCGCCCTCAGGAGTTTGAAGCACGTCA
This sequence comes from Arachis stenosperma, assembly GCF_014773155.1. NCBI lineage: Eukaryota > Viridiplantae > Streptophyta > Magnoliopsida > Fabales > Fabaceae > Arachis > Arachis stenosperma. Next base: position 18,448,049 of record NC_080378.1, read on the forward strand.
CAGTCATTCAATCATTGAATCCTACTCAGAATACCACAGACAAGGTTAGACCTTCCGGATTCTCTTGAATGCCGCCATCAGTTCTAGCCTATACCACGAAGACTCTGATCTCACGGAATGGCTGGCTCGGTTGTCAGGCGAGCACTCGGTTGTCAGGCGATCAACCATGCATCGTGTACCAGGAATCCAAGAGATATTCACCCAATCGAAGGTAGAACGGAGGTGGTTGTCAGTCACACGTTCATAGGTGAGAATGATGATGAGTGTCACGGATCATCACATTCATCAAGTTGAAGAACAAGTGATATCTTAGAACAAGAACAAGCGGAATTGAATAGAAGAACAATAGTAATTGCATTAATACTCGAGGTACAGCAGAGCTCCACACCTTAATCTATGGTGTGTAGAAACTTCACCGTTGAAAATACATAAGAACAAGGTCTAGGCATGGCCGAATGGCCAGCCTCCCAAAGAGGGTTCAATCATAAAAACATGATCAAAAGCTCCGATGATTGAAAGATGTAAATACAATAGTAAAAGGTCCTACTTATAGAGAACTAGTAGCCTAGGGTTTACAGAGATGAGTAAATGACATAAAAATCCACTTCCGGGCCCACTTGGTGTGTGCTTGGGCTGAGCAATGAAGCATTTTCGTGTAGAGACTCTTCTTGGAGTTAAACGCCAGCTTTGGTGCCAGTTTGGGCGTTTAACTCCCATTTTGGTGCCAGTTCCGGCGTTTAACGCTGGAATTCCTGAGGGTGACTTTGAACGCCGGTTTGGGCCATCAAATCTTAGGCAAAGTATGGACTATCATATATTGCTGGAAAGCCCAGGATGTCTACTTTCCAACGCGGTTGAGAGCGCTCCAATTGGGCTTCTGTAGCTCCAGAAAATCCACTTCGAGTGCAGGGAGGTCAGAATCCAACAGCATCTGCAGTCCTTTTTAGTCTTTGAATCAGATTTTTGCTCAGGTCCCTCAATTTCAGCCAGAAAATACCTGAAATCACAGAAAAACACACAAACTCATAGTAAAGTCCAGAAAAGTGAATTTTAACTAAAACTAATAAAAATATACTAAAAACTAACTAGATCATACTAAAAACATACTAAAAACAATGCCAAAAAGCGTACAAATTATCCGCTCATCAGCACGCCAGAGACTGGGCGTGGCACGCTAGTACAAAATCCCAGAAAGCAAAATGGAGGACACAAAAAGGGCGTGCCACGCCTGACCCATCAACTACTATGGGCGTGCCACTTGAGCAAAGGGGCGTGGCACGCCAACTCACCATCTCAAGAAGAACCTCCACTATGGCGTGCCACTTGGTGTCGAAGGCGTGGCACGCCAGATCCAAGAAGTCACTTGGGCGTGCTACTTGAGAACCCAGGCGTGGCACGCCAAGCTTGAAGAGTGCACAAATGCATGGGCGTGCCACTTGAGCAGTATGGTGTGGCACGCTGGTACAATAATCCAGAGAAGGAGCTGAAGGCAACTAAAGACAGGGCGTGCCACTTGGTGTCGAAGGCGTGGCACGCCAATCCAAGCATGTCACTATGGCGTGCCACTTGAAGGCCGAGGCGTGGCACGCCAACTACTGGAACAAGACAAGATCATGGGCGTGGCACGCAACCTTTAGGTGTGGCACGCTGGTATAAGTTTCCAGAGAGGATGGATGATGAGCTGATAATTTATACGCTTTTTGGCATTGTTTTTAGGTAGTTTTTAGTATGATCTAGCTACTTTTAGGGATGTTTTTATTAGTTTTTATGTTAAATTCACATTTCTAGACACTACTATGAGTTTGTGTGTTTTTCTATGATTTCAAGTATTTTCTGGCTGAAATTGAGGGACCTGAGCAAAACTCTGATAAGAAGGCTGACAAAGGACTGCTGATGTTGTTGGAATCTGACCTCCCTGCACTCGAAATGGATTTTCTGGAGATACAGAACTCCAAATGGCACGCTCTCAATGGCGTTGGAAAGTAGACATCCAGAGCTTTCCAGCAATATATAATAGTTCATACTTTGCTCGAGATTAGATGACGTAAACTGTCGCTCAACGCCAGTTCCATGCTGTATTCTGGAGTCAAACGCCAGAAACACGTCACGAACCAGAGTTGAACGCCCAAAACACGTTACAACTTGGCGTTCAACTCCAAGATAAGCCTCAGCTCGTGTAACATTCAAGCTCAGCCCAAACATACACCAAGTGGGCCCCGGAAGTGGATTTATGCATCAATTACTTACTTCTTTAAACCCTAGCAGCTAGTTTATTATAAATAAGACTTTTTACTAGTGTATTAGACATCTTGGAATGTTTAGTTCTTATACCTTGGGGGCTGGCCTCTCGGCCATGCCCAAACCATCATCACTTATGTATTTTCAACGGTGGAGTTTCTACACACCATAGATTAAGGGTGTGGAGCTCTGTTGTACCTCAAGTTTTAATGCAATTACTATTATTTTCTATTCAATTCGATTTATTCCTGTTCTAAGATATCATTCGTACTTCAACCTGATGGATGTGACGATCCGTGACACTCATCATCATCCATCCGTATGAACGCGTGCCTGACAACCACTTCCGTTCTACAAGCAAAAGCTAGAGTGCGTATCTCTTGGATTCCTTAATCAGAATCTTCGTGGTATAAGCTAGAATTGATGGCGGTATTCATGAGAATCCGAAAAGTCTAAACCTTGTATGTGGTATTCCGAGTAGGATTCTGGGATTGAATGACTGTGACAAGCTTCAAACTCGCGATTGCTGGGCGTGATGACAAACGCAAAAGAATCAAGGGATTCTATTCCAACATGATCGAGAACCAACAATTGATTAGCCGTGCCGTGACAGAGTATTTGGACCTTTTTCACTGAGAGGATGGGATGTAGCCATTGACAATGGTGATGCCCTACATACAACTTGCCATGGAAAGGAGTAAGAAGGATTGGATGGATGCAGTAGGAAAGCAGAGAATCAAAAGGAATACAGCATCTCCATACACTTATCTGAAATTCCTACCAATGAAATTACATAAGTATTTCTATCCTTTATTAATAAATTAATTATCTCTTTATATTTTCGAAAACCCAATAATCAATTATTATCTGTCTGACTGAGATTTACAAGATGACCATAGCTTGCTTCATACCAACAATCTCTGTGGGATCGACCCTTACTCACATAAGGTATTACTTGGACGACCCAGTACACTTGCTGGTTAGTTGAGCGAAGTTGTGAGGTTATATTTAGACCATGGTATTGAGCACCAAGTTTTTTTGGAGCTATTACTGGGGAATTAATTTCGAACAACAATTCAAGCATAAATCACAATTTTGCGTGTCAAGTTTTTGGCGCCGTTGCCGGAGATTGTTCGAGTATGGACAACTGACTGTTCAACTTGTTGCTTAGATTAGGTAATTTTCTTTTTTATTTTCTTTTCAAAAAGCTTTCAAAAATATTTTTCAAAAATTTCTCATCTATTTTCGAAAATTATTCTAAATTTTTAAGAATGAATTCTAGAGTTTCATAAAGCATGTTGAAGCCTGGCTGGCTATAAAAGCCATGTCTAAATTCTTTTGGACCGAGGTTTCACTCATCCTTAGAGAAGAGCTTCTTTGTCTTTCTCAGTAAATTGGCTACCGTATAGGATGTTTCAATTAAAGCATGACTGGCCATTGGCCATGTCTAGTGTTTTGGCTGGCTATGAAGCCATGTCTAATTCCTGGACCGGAGCTTTAGACTAACATTGCTAAGATTCCTGGAATTCTTATTAAAAATTTTGAATTTTCTTATTCTTTTCTTCAAATTAATTTTTCGAAAAAATAAAAGAAAATACAAAAAAATCATAAAATTATAAAAACCAAAAATATTTGGAGTTTCTTGTTTGAGTCTTGAGTCAATTTTTAAGTTTGGTGTCAATTGCATATTCATATTGTTCTTGCATTTTTTTCAAAAAATTCATGCATTCATGGTGTTCTTCATGATCTTCAAGTTGTTCTTGGTAAGTCTTCTTGTTTGATATTGATGATTTCTTGTTTTGTGTCTTTTGTTATTTTTCATGTGCATCTTTGCATTCATATTTTCCAAGCATTAAAAATTTATAAGTTTGGTGTCTTGCATGTTTTCTTTGCATCAAAAATTTTTCAAAAATATGTTCTTGATGTTTATCATGATCTTCAAAGTGTTCTTGGTATTCATCTTGACATTCATAGTGTTCTTGCATGCATCATGTGTTTTGATCCAAAATTTTCATGTTTTGGGTCATAATTGTATTTTTCTCTCTCATCATTAAAAATAAAAAAAAAATCAAAAAAATATCTTTTCCTTAATTTTCTCCAAATTTTCGAAAATTTAAGTTGACTTAGTCAAAAAAATTTTTAAAATTAGTTGTTACTCATAAGTCAAGTCAAAATTTTCAATTTTAAAAATCTTATATTTTCAAAATCTTTTTTAAAAATCACATCTTTTTCATTTTTTTAATAATTTTCGAAATTTTAAAAATTTATTTTCAAGATCTTTTTCTTATCTTTTTTTTTCAAAAAAAAATTGAAACTTTACTAACAATTAATGTGATTGATTCAAAAATTTGAAGTTTTTTACTTTCTTGCTAAGAAAGGTTCAATCTTTAAATTCTAGAATCCTATCTTTTAGTTTCTTATTAGTCAAGTAATCAATTTTAATTTTAAAAATTAAATCTTTTTCAAAATATCTTTTTCTTAAGAATCTTATCTTTTTATCATATCTTTTTATCATATCTTCTTATCTTATCTTTTTATCATATCTTTTTCAAAATTTTATCTTTTTCAAAAAATTTTGATTTTAAAATATCTTTTCTAGCTTCTTATCTTCTTATCTTTTCAAATTTGATTTTAATATCTTTTCCAACTAACTATTTGACTTTTTGTTTGTTTCTAATCTTTTTCAAAACCACCTAACTACTTTTCCCTCTTTAATTTTTGAAAATATCTCATCTCTTTTTCAAAAATTCTTTTTAATTGTTTTAAATTTTAATTTTAATTATATCTTATCTTTAATTTTCGAAAATCATTAACTACTTTTTCAAAATTATTTTCGAATTCTCTCTCTCTTCTCTTCTTTTATTTCTTTATTTATTTACTAACACTTCTCTTCACCTCTCTTCATCTCCAATCACTGCCTCTATCCTTACCCTTCTGTTTGGATTCTCCTTTCTTTATTCCCTTTCTTCTTCTACTAACAATAAGGAACCTCTTTACTGTGACATAGAGGATTCCTCTTTCTTTTCTTGTTCTCTTCTTCCCTATATGAGCAGGAACAAGAAAAAAAGGCATTCTTGTTGAAGCTGACCCTGAACCTGAAAGGACTCTGAAGAGAAAATTAAAAGAAGATCAAAGAGCAATGACGGAGGAGCAAAAAAGGCAAAGAATGGACATAGAAGAGCTTAAGGACATCATTGGTCCTTCAAGAAGAAGACACCACTAAGGTGGACTCATTCCTTATTCTTATTTTTTTCTATTTTTTTGTTTTTATGCTTATTATGTCATCTATATTTGTGTCTCTACTTCATGATCATTAGTGTTTAGTAACTATGTCTTAAGGCTATAAATAAATTCCATAAATCCTTCACCTCTCTTAAAAGAAAAATGTTTCTAATTCAAAAGAACAAGAAGCACATGAGTTTCGAATTTATCCTTGAATTTAGTTTAATTATATTGATGTGGTGACAATACTTTTTGTTTTCTGAATGAATGATTGAACAGTGCATATTTTTTATCTTGTTGTTTATGAATGTTAAAATTGTTGGCTCTTGAAAAAATGATGAACAAAGAAAAATGTTATTGATAATCTGAAAAATCATGAAATTGATTCTTGAAGCAAGAAAAAGCAGTGAAAAAGCAAAAAATTTGCAAAAAAAATAAAAAGAAAAAGAAAAAGCAAGCATAAAAAGCCAATAGCCCTTAAAACCAAAAGGCAAGGGTAAAAAGGATCCAAGGCTTTGAGCATCAACGGTTAGGAGGGCCCAAAGAAATAAATCCAGGCCTAAGCGGCTAAATGAAGCTGTCCCTAACCATGTGCTTGTGTCATGAAGGTCCAAGTGAAAAGCTTGAGACTGAGTGGTTAAAGTTGTGATCCAAGGCAAAAAGAGTGTGCTTAAGAGCTCTGGACACCTCTAACTGGGGACTCTAGCAAAGCTGAGTCACAATCTGAAAAGGTTCACCCAATTATGTGTCTGTGGCATTTATGTATCCGGTGGTAATACTGAAAAACAAAGTGCTTAGGGCCACGGCCAAGACTCATAAAAGTAGCTGTGTTCAAGAATCAACATACTTAACTAGGAGAATCAATAACACTATCTAAAATTCTAAGTTCCTAGAGAATCCAATCATTCTAAACTTCAAAGGAAAAAGTGAGATGCCAAAATTGTTCAGAAGCAAAAAGCTACAAGTCCCGCTCATCTAATTAGAATTAATATTCATTGATATTTTGCAATTTATAGTATATTCTCTTCTTTTTATCCTAATTGATTTTCAGTTTCTTGGGGACAAGCAACAATTTAAGTTTGGTGTTGTGATGAGCTGATAATTTATACGCTTTTTGGCATTGTTTTTAGGTAGTTTTTAGTATGATCTAGCTACTTTTAGGGATGTTTTCATTAGTTTTTATGTTAAATTTACATTTCTGGACTTTACTATGAGTTTGTGTGTTTTTTTTGTGATTTCAGGTATTTTCTGGCTGAAATTGAGGGACCTAAGCAAAACTCTGATAAGAAGGCTGACAAAGGACTGCTGATGTTGTTGGAATCTGACCTCCCTACACTCGAAATTGATTTTCTGGAGCTACAGAACTCTAAATGGCGCGCTCTCAACGGCGTTTGAAAGTAGACATCCAGAGCTTTCCAGAAATATATAATAGTCCATACTTTGTTCGAGATTAGATGACGTAAACTGGCGCTCAACGCCAGTTCCATGCTGCATTCTGGAGTCAAACGCCAGAAACACGTCAAAAACCAGAGTTGAACGCCCAAAACACGTTACAACTTGGTGTTCAACTCCAAGATAAGCCTCAGCTCGTGTAACATTCAAGCTCAGCCCAAACATACACCAAGTGGGCCCCGGAAGTGGATTTATGCATCAATTACTTACTTCTTTAAACCCTAGCAGCTAGTTTATTATAAATAGGACTTTTTACTAGTGTATTAGACATCTTGGAACGTTTAGTTCTTAGACCTTGGGGGCTGGCCTCTCGGCCATTCCCGAACCTTCATCACTTATGTATTTTCAACGGTGGAGTTTCTACACACCATAGATTAAGGGTGTGGAGCTCTGCTGTACCTCAAGTTTTAATGCAATTACTATTATTTTCTATTCAATTCGATTTATTCCTGTTCTAAGATACCATTCGTACCTCAACCTGATGGATGTGACGATCCGTGACACTCATCATCATCCATCCGTATGAACGCGTGCCTGACAATCACTTCCGTTCTACAAGCGAAAGCTAGAGTGCGTATCTCTTGGATTCCTTAATCAGAATCTTCGTGGTATAAGCTAGAATGGATGGCGGTATTCATGAGAATCCGGAAAGTCTAAACCTTGTCTGTGGAATTCCGAGTAGGATTCTGGGATTGAATGACTGTGACGAGCTTCAAACTCGCGATTGCTGGGCGTGATGACAAACGCAAAAGAATCAAGGGATTCTATTCCAACATGATCGAGAACCAACAGATGATTAGCCGTGCCGTGACAGAGCATTTGGACCTTTTTCACTGAGAGGATGGGATGTAGCCATTGACAATGGTGATGCCCTACATACAGCTTGCCATGGAAAGGAGTAAGAAGGATTGGATGGATGCAGTAGGAAAGCAGAGATTCAAAAGGAATACAGCATCTCCATACACTTATCTGAAATTCCTACCAATGAAATTACATAAGTATTTCTATCCTTTATTAATAAATTAATTATCTCTTTATATTTTTGAAAACCCAATGATCAATTATTATCCGCCTGACTGAGATTTACAAGATGACCATAGCTTGCTTCATACCAACAATCTCTGTGGGATCGACCCTTACTCACGTAAGGTATTACTTGGACGACCCAGTACACTTGCTGGTTAGTTGAGCGAAGTTGTGAGGTTATATTTAGACCATGGTATTGAGCACTGATAAACCCATATTTTACGGTTTTTCTTGTACTCAATTGAGTGGATTTTATCAACTCTTTACCAACTTATTCATACTATTTGCATGTTTTACATTTCCCTTCCTAATTATGTGCTTTGATTGAAAACATGCTTCTTTGGACTTATATTTGCTTATTATTAATCCTCTCTTATCACCATTAGATGCCTTGATATGTGCGTTAAGTGATTTCAGAGATTACAGGGCTAGAATGGCTTGGAGGATGGAAAGGAAGCATGCAAAGTGGAAGGAATGCAAGAAGTTGGAAAAACTGCTAAGCTGTCCAGCCTGACCTCTTCGCACTCAAACGGCTATAACTTTAGCTACAGAGGTCCAAACGACGCGGTTCCAGTTGCGTTGGAAAGCTAACGTTCGGGGCTTCGATTTGATATATAATTTGCTATATTTGCCTTGACTCCAGGCGACGCGAACGCGTGCATCACGCGGACGCGTGACCTAGCCAACAACCAATCCGCGCGGTCGCGTGAACGACGCGGCCGCGTCACTTTTCCGCGACCTGTACGGACCAGAAAGCGCTGGAAGTGATTTTTGGGCTATTTCTGACCCAGTTTTCGGCCCAGAGAACACAGATTAGAGGCTATAAAGTGGGGGAATGCATGTATTCAGAAGGAGGCTTTTCATAATTTACTTTTCCATGATTATTTAGATTTAGTTTTGAGAGAGGTTCTCTCCTCTCTCTCTTAGGATTAGGATTAGGACTTCTCTTAGTTTTAGGAGTGACTCTCAATCCCAGGTTCTTTATTTTTATTTAATTTATGAACTCTTCCATGTTACATATAATTTTCTTAATTAATGTTATTTGAGGTATTTCCATTCATGATTGCTTTCTTTTATTTACATGATTACTGCTTCCCATCTGAAGACAATTTTTATTCAGTAAATTTACTATTTTCTTTTTGGTTTTGGTTGAGACATTGGTAACTCTTGAGTTATCAAACTCATTATTGATTGAAAATTAGAATTAATTTGCCACTTAACTTACCTCCATAGTTAGAGGTTAATAAGGTGGGGGAAGAATCCAATTCTCATCACAATTGATAAGGATAACTAGGATAGGACCTCCAGTTCTTAATACCTTGCCAAGAGTTTATTTTTTATTGCTATTATTTTATTTCCTCTGCTATTTACTATTGTTGCTTTTTATCTCATACTTTAAAATACCCCCAATTTACAATCTCCATAGCCAATACTAAGAACATACCTCCCTGCAATTCCTTGAGAAGACGACCCGAGGTTTAATACTTGGTTATCAATTTTAAAGGGGTTTGTTACTTGTGACAACCAAAACATTTGTACGAAGGGATTTTTGTCGGTTTAGAGACTATATCTACAACGCGACTGTTTTTATGACATTCTTTACTGGCAAAAATCCTAACGTCAAGCACCAAGTTTTTTTGGAGCCATTACTGGGGAATTAATTTCGAACAACAATTCAAGCATAAATCACAATTTTGCCTATCAATGGAAGAGGCCAATTACATGGGGCGTGTCACTTGGTATCGAAGGCGTGGCACGCCATTCACTATTCTTCACTTAGGCATGCCACTTGAGTAACCAGGCGTGGCATGCCAGTGTCATTCAGAGGGCAAAGAAGCATTGGGGCGTGCCACTTGAGTTCGTGACGTGGCACGCCAAACAGAGGAACCACTCACTCACAATGGGGCGTGGCACGCTAGACCCTGGGCGTGCCACGCTAGTACAACTTTCCAGAGGAGCTTAGCCAAGCACACAACAAAGGTGTGGCACGCCAAACCCTGGGCGTGCCATGCTAGTTCAAGTTTCCAGAGGCAAAGGAAACTGGAAAAAGCAAAGGGCGTACCACTTGAGCTCGAAGGCGTGGCATGCCAACACAAGAATTCCACTATGGCGTGCCACTTGAGTTCGAAGGCGTGGCATGCCAAGGTTGGCAAAGGGATGAGCGTGCCACTTGGAGGATTGAGCGTGGCACGCCAAGCTAGTTTGAAGGGCACGTGACACGCCGGTAAGGGTGGAAACAGGCCAGGCCAGGCCAGGCTTTGCTCTTAACAGGCCTGGCCTGTCATACAGTTGATTGGCCTGAGCCCAGCCTGCAGCCTGTTATAGGCTCTTTATAAAGTACTAGGCCTGGCCTGGCCTGAAGCCTGTTAAAAGGCCAGATAATTTTTTCTTACAAAAATAAAAATATTATTTAAAAAAAATATTTTTTAATAAAAATAGTTATATGTAATATGTCATATATTTAATATTTATAAAAAAATTTAAACTTTTAACATATTTAAAATATACAAAAATATTTATAATAAAATATAAAAAATTTAAAATATCTCATAATTTTATTAATAATAAATAATTATTTATATATTTAATTATATTTTAACAGGCACAGGCAGGCCTATAAGGCTAATTAGTGAGCCTGGTCCTAGCGTATTAATGTATTAAGCCTTTTAAAAGAGCCTGGGCCTCTACCTATTTTATAATAGGCCAGGTCAGGCTAGGCCAAACACAGGCCAGGCTGCAGGCCCCTGGCAGGCCGCCTGGCCTTTTTCCATCCCTACACGCCGGTAAAGCGCCAGCCACATGCCAGCTAAGAAGTCACGCTTATTGAGTGTTTTCTTTTCCCTCCAAAATGTAATTTTCCCTTTTCACTTTTGTAATTCTTTTATTCTACTTGGAGTAGTATAAATACCCCCAAGGAGTACTGAAGAGGGGTTAAGCAGTTAGTTTTAGATTCACTTTTACACTCCACTTTTGAGTACTTTTGAAGCTATGGGTAGCTAACTTCCCTCTCTTTAAGAGAGGGAGCTCTGTTGTATTTGATGGATTGATAATAGTGAAATTCTTCTTCTTTTCATCTTCTCTTGATTTTCTAGAAGGAATTTCATTTTTAATGCTTAGTGTTCAATTATCTTGGGAAAGAGATTGAATGCAATTGGGTTTCATGGGAACCTTGGGAAAGGAAACATGAAACCATGCTTGAAATCCCTTCTCACACTTGAGTAGATTCTGGGTTTTGGTGATGGGATACGTGACATATAATCCCCCCTCTACCTGAACCTATGAGGGTGTGTGGTATAATCAGGGACCAAGTATATCTCTCTTCATGATCAATTAGACCAAGGAATTGACTATTGATCAAGATCTGAGAGATTGAGTCACCAAGGGATTGGGGCTCAATCAATCATGATTGCCAAGAGGTCAATGAGTTGCATGATTGAAGAAGATATAAGCTAGATTTGATCCAAAAAGACAACATCTCCCAATCTCAATGAATTTCTCCATTCTTATCTATCCATTTCTTTACAGCTTAATTTTACATTCAGCAATTCCCCATTCCCATTTACATTCAAGTCATTTATGATTCAGCACTTTACATTCTGCACTTTATTGCTTTTCTTTATATTCTAGTCATTTACATTTATGTCATTTACAATTCTGCACTTCACAATCTTATTGATCCGCTTGACTAATTCATCAATCAATTAAAACTGCTTGAATTTACCAATCTCTATAGATACGATCCCACTCCACTGTGGGTTATTACTTGGCGATAATTTTGATACGCTTGCCAAAAGAACTAATTCCCTAATTTTTGAAATGGGTAGTGAATCTAGTCATCAGCGGCTCCGGCCACCACCCACAAGTCGGTCACATCAGCGCCGACCAGCACAAAAGATCTCGTCCGAGATCGACCTACAGTTTCAGGTAACCCTCGGAACAGTTGGGATTTTAAATTTTTTTAACAATTGAAATAAAGTGTAAACTCTCACCATTAATTTAATAAGTAGAACCAAGAGAAAATATGAGAGAATTGCATTGAAGGGTGATGAGCGGATAATTTATACGCTTTTTGGCATTGTTTTTAGGTAGTTTTTAGTAAGTTCAAGCTACTTTTAGGGATGTTTTCATTAGTTTTTATGTTAAATTCACATTTCTGGACTTTACTATGAGTTTGTGTGTTTTTCTGTGATTTTAGGTAATTTCTGGCTGAAATTGAGGGACTTGAGCAAAACTCTGAAAAAGGCTGACAAAAGGACTGCTGATGCTGTTGGAATCTGACCTCCCTGCACTCGAAATGAATTTTCTGGAGCTACAAAACTTCAAATGGCGCGCTCTCAACGGCGTTAGAAAGTAGACATCCAGAACTTTCCAGCAATATATAATAGTTCATACTTTATTCGGAAATTGACGACGTAACTTGGCGTTGAACGCCAAGTACATGCTGCTGTCTAGAGTTAAACGCCAGAAACACGTCATGATCCGGAGTTGAACGCCCAAAACACGTTATAACTTGGAGTTCAACTCCAAGAAAAGCCTCAGCTCGTGGATAGATCAAGCTCAGCCCAAGCATACACCAAGTGGGCCCCGGAAGTGGATTTATGCATCAATTACTTACTCATGTAAACCCTAGTAGCTAGTTTATTATAAATAGGACTTTTTACTAGTGTATTAGACATCTCTGGATGCCTAGTCCTTAGACCATGGGGGCTGGCCATTCGGCCATGCCTGAACCTTTTACTTATGTATTTTCAACAGTGGAGTTTCTACACACCATAGATTAAGGGTGTGGAGCTCTGCTGTACCTCAAGTTTCAATGCAATTACTATTATTTTCTATCCAAATCAATTTTATTCTTAATCCAAGATATACGTTGCACTTCACCTTGATGAATGTGATGATCTGTGACACTCATCATCATTCTCACCTATGAATGCGCGTGACTGACAACCACTTCCGTTCTACCTTAGGCCGGACGCATATCTCTTAGATTCCCCAACAGAATCTTCGTGGTATAAGCTAGAATTGATGGCGGCATTCATGAGAATCCGGAAAGTCTAAACCTTGTCTGTGGTATTCTGAGTAGGATTCTGGGATTGAATGACTGTGACGAGCTTCAAACTCCTGAAGGCTGGGCGTGATGACAAACGCAAAAGAATCAAGGGATTCTATTCCAACCTGATTGAGAACCGACAGATGATTAGCCGTGCTGTGACAGAGCATTTGGACCTTTTTCACTGAGAGGATGGGATGTAGCCATTGACAACAGTGATGCCCTACAAACAGCTTGCCATGGAAAGGAGTAAGAAGAATTGGATGAAAGCAGCAAGAAAGCAGAGATTCAGAAGGAACACAGCATCTCCATACGCCTATCTGAAATTCCCACCATTGGATTACATGAGTAACTTTATCTTTATTTTCAGTTTATTTAATTTAATCCTATAATCTCTTAATTTAGTTATTTAACCTGACTGGAATTTACAAGGTGACCATAGCTTGCTTCATACCAACAATCTCCGTGGGATCAACCCTTACTCACGTAAGGTATTACTTGGACGACCCAGTGCACTTGCTGGTTAGTTGAGCGAGACTGTGAAGTTAATTTTGGACCGTGGTTCTGTGCACCAAGTCTTTGGAGCCATTACCTTGGATTGTTGAAGTGAAAAGAATGAATCACGATTTCGCCCACCAAAGGGTTAGAAATCACACTTTACTCTCAATTGTTAAAAAAAGAGTGAATACCCAACTCGATCCTGATAATTTCTCCGAAGGACTACGAGGTCCCCAAACAAAAAAAAAAAACCTTTTCGGCCCTTGATATTTAACTCCGTGAGATTGGTTAGAGTCTCTGTCAAAGATTTCTCTTCAAAATATACTTATGTGACACGTTAATCAATAATATATCCTCCATTTAATTTTTATAAGTAAAAACAATTTAAAAATTACTAATATTTTTTAGTTTTACATTGTAAATTTAGTTAATATTTGAAAAATATAATAAAAATAAAAAATAACAACTAAATGGCCTTGATAATTATCCTTAAAAAACACAAGACTCCTAATAAAAAAGAATTTATTAATTCTAGTTGGTTCTTAATGGATAAATCAACAGTTTAACATGCCATGTAGGCTTATTCTGTTAATACAGAAAAAAATATTGATAGAAGGACTAATCAGTCTCATAAAAGTAAAGATCAGGAATCAGAAAGAATATTTTTGTTATAAATCTCATTATCTTTCGAGGTAATTGTCAGAAGAAAAAATTTGAGAGAATATATTATCCATCTTCTATATCTCGCAGTTGACAATTCCACATCTCTCGCAACAATGTATGCATGTTTGGATTACATTTACAAACAGGAGTTTGCATAAAATTGATTTTGCAAACTTGATTTTGATGAAAAGTAAATTTATGTTAAGGTGATTTATGTTTGGTAATCTTTATATCAAAATAAATTATAGTAAAATAAATGTTGTTTGGATTACACTATTTAAAAGCACTTTTAGATAAAAAGTTACTAAAATAGATATCAACTTAAATAATTTTTTTATATTATCCTATCATTTTAATTTAAATATTTAAATATATCTTATTAATTAATTTTATAATAAAATTAATATTTAGTTACTAAAATAAAAATAACATATAAAAATTTGTAAAATATATTTTTAATTATAACTAAATATATATATATATATATATATATATATATAATCAAATATGTTACTTTTTCTTAAATTTTAAGTATTAATGTTAGAATGTTAATTTAGTATTCTTTTTACATCGTATTCTTATTTTAGTATTCTCAATAATCTTATTTTTAATATTATTTTATAATCCAACGTTTATAATTTTATTATTTTCCCCTTTTTTTCTTTCTTTTTCTTTTTGTTTTTTTTTCTCATTATTTCATTTTTTTTTCAAGAACATCAATGCATAAAGTCTTACACTTTATCAATACATGAGCATACATCCAATTCCCAAATACAAAAATACAAAACATCCTCTTTTCACTCAAGTGTTTAAGGGTTAATTCACTCAGTTCTCTTCTAATCATGTTTTTCCAAGATTTGATCTTCTAACAATCAATACTTAATCCATGCATGCATACATTCATCATGAGGTCTTTCATAGGTTGTAATGGGGCTAGGGTTATGGTAGGATCATATATGGATAAGTGGACTAGAGTTGGACCTTTGATGAGCTTAAACTTTTCCACCTAACCTATATAGTGACCTATATCATTGAATTCTAACCTAACTACCCCTCTTTCACTTTTCATCTACTCATGCATTTTCTTTTCATTTCACAACACTTATGCATTGATCTCTTATTGAGCTTGCTTTGGGGCATTTTGTCCCCTTTTTATTATTTTCCCCTTTTTTTTCTTTCTTTTTCTTTTCATTTTTTTCTCATTATTTCATTTTTTTCAAGAACATCAATGCATAAAGTCTTACACTTTATCAATACATGAGCATACATCCAATTCCCAAATACAAAAATACAAAACATCCCCTTTTATCCCAACCAGTGTTCCCAAACTTCCCCAACTTGAAAATAAGCACTCTCACTAGTCTAAGCCAATCAAAGATCCAAACAAGGGACTTTTATTGTTTTCCGCTTTAGGGCTTGTAATGTGCTAAAATGAAGAATAATTGGGTTAAGCATAGGCTCAAAATTTGGTTGCAATGGACGGTAGGAGGTAGGCTATTTGGTTAAGTGAGCTAATGAAGTAATGGCCTCAATCATATAAATGTATGAATACAAGGAGTAATTGGACATATAGAATTAGGCAAATCAAGGATCACAATCATAGAAAGAGAATAATTGCACACAAGAAAGAAAAATAAGTGGTTATAAAATGTAACCACATCAATAGGCTCAAAACTCACTTGCTCGTGTTCTTAGCTCAAAACATGCTTCACAAAATATAGAATTCAAGCAAGTTTTACAAAATTTTTCCAATCAATTGGGTTGGTGCCCTATAGTTAAGTTCCTTGGAAAATATCAATATTTGACTAAGCATTGTTGTGATTGAGAGACTCTAAAAAATTCCCTAGTTTACCCTTTCCTTTTTCAATCAAAAACAATTTCTTATGCAAAAAGGGCTAACTAGGTCTTGACAATTTCGCAACAACTTCTAATCACAACCATAAGCTAAAAAGATAACCATATAAAGAAAAATCCAACTAAAAGTATGAAATCTAGCATCCAAAATATCTAAAATCCAAAATGATAAGGTATGCAACAACTAAGGTAAAAGTATCCAAAATAAACCAAAATGCCAAATATATACAAAAGTGTGCAAAATAAGATAACTAGGCAATATAACTAGGAAATAGTCGAAAGATTTCACCGGTCCTCTAATGGTGCCACCGGCAACCTTCCCACACTTAAGATCAAGCATCGTCTTCGATGCTAATCCTGAGGATCAGGGAGAGGTACACTGGTAGGCTCTGGCTTTGGCTGTGGCTGTGGTATTGGCTGAGATGTCTCAGGGGGCTACTGGATTTCTGTGGTGTCATGTGTCGCTGCGGGTGCATCCTACTGAGTTGGCTCTGCTATATGCTCTTCCTCCTGATCCTGCTCATCAGAGGCTGGAGAATCCGGGAGTGGAGGTAGCTCGATACTCTAGGAGATAAACACCTGGTCAATCCAATCCAGGCAGCGCATGAGTTGGCGGTTGCTACGCTCCATGAACCAAAAAAGACGCTGAACCAATAGGTATGTCAGCTCAGGTGCTTACGGTGGTGGCACATGGGCTGCTGAGG